>NC_058131.1:20605621-20626256 GCF_016433145.1 Gracilinanus agilis | reverse complement strand
AAAGAAAGAAAGAAAGAAAGAAAGAAAGAAAGAAAGAAAGAAAGAAAGAAAGAAAGAAAGAAAGAAAGCCATTAGCAGTCGATGGGAAAGACTGAATTCACAGTAAGAGGTGGCTTTCAGACCTCTTAGTCCACAGATCATCATACCACCTGGGGAGACCTAAAATTTGCAGAAACCCAAAACTAGGGTTGAGAGTACCATCAAGAAAAAATGAATTTTAAAAGAGATCCCTCTCTAACCTGAAAGCAGAGGTCATCTTTAAGATTAAAAAAATAAAATTTGAGAGAAAAGCTAGGAAAATGAGCAAAAAATCTAATTGTAGAAAAATTATTATGGATTCAAAGAAGGGCAAGGAACAAAATTATATGGGAACAGTGAGATCAAAGCAGGTATATGCAAAACTTCAAAGAAAATTATAAATGGGCCTCAGGCTTTGGAAGAGGTCAAAAAGGATTTCAAAAACCAAATAAGGAAGGCAGAGGAAAAATGAGAAAGGGTAACAAAAGCAACAAAGAGCAAAATTGGTCAAAAAGAAAGAGGTACAAAAATTCAATGAAGAAATGACTTTTTCAAAAAGTAGAATTTAAAAAATGGAAAGGGGAGCTCAAAAGCCAATAGAAGAAAAAAATATATTTTTTTAATTTACAAGTTAATGATTTCACAAGACATCAAGAAACAATAAAAAATAGAAGAAAATATGTAATATCTCATTGGCAAAAAAAATAAATCCTTAAGAGACAATGTAAGAATTATTGGACTACCTGCAACTACAATGAAAAAAAAACAAAAAACAAAGCCTACGCATCATATTACAAGAAATTATCAGAAACACCTTCCTGATCTTCTTGAACAAGAGTATAAAATAGAAATAGAAAGAATCTATAGATCATCTCCTGCAATAAATCGCTAAATGCCAACTCTAAGGCATATTATAGCCAAATTCAAGAGCTCCCAGGACAAAGGTACTGCAAGTAGCCGGGAAAGAAAAAAACAGATATCATGGAGACACAGTCAGGATTACACTAGAATTAACAGATTATATATTAAAAGAGCACAAGGCTTACAATATGATATTCTGGAAGGCAAAGGAATAAGGTTTATGACCCATAAGTACTTACTCTACAAAAATGAGCTTATTCTTTCCTGGGGAAATGGTCTTTTAATAGAAAATTTTTTATCATTCCTGATAAAAAAGACCTAAAAAAGAATTTTAATGTTCAAATACAAGACATAAGAGAAACTTTCAAAGATAAAAAGTAAAGAGAAAAGTATGGCAATCAATAGGAGGAAATTATTTATATTCCTATATGGAGGGGCAGCTGGGTAGCTCAGTGGATTGAGAGTCAGACCTAGAGACGGGAGGTCCTAGGTTCAAATCCGGCCTCAGTCACTTCCCAGCTATGTGACCCTGGGCAGGTCACTTGACCCCCATTGCCCCCACCCTTGCCACTCTTCCACCTAGGAGCCAATACACAGAAGTTAAGAATTTAAAAAATATTCCTATGCAGAAAGATGGTTATACATTAGAGTATAGAAGGAGTATACATAGACAGATGGTAAGGGAGCAAGTTGATTTAAATGATATGGTACGTAAAACAAATCAAGGGACTAAAAAGGATTTCATAGAGAGAAAAGGGAAAAGAGAGGTAAAACTAGATAAATTATCTCAATTAAAGAATTGCAAAAAAAACTATTACCATAGAGAAGATGATGAAGTGGTGATGGGCAATGTAACATTACTTTTATAGGAATTGACTTTTAAAGGAAATAACAATCATGCTCATTTGGGTATAGAAGCCTACCTTACCTTATAAAGAAGGAGGAGAATAAGAAAATCGGGGTAATAGTAGGGAGGAGTAAATGGGAAATGGTGATTAAAAGCAAAATACTTGTGAGGAGGGCAAAGTGAAAGGAGAGAGAAATAGATCAAAAGGAGAAATGAGATAAAGAGGAATACACAGTTGGTTATCACTGTGAATGTGAGTAGAATGAATTGGTCCATAAAACAGAAAATGAGACAAGAGAGGCATAATCCTATGATATATTGTTTACAAGAAATACATTTAAGGGAAGGAGACATATAGAGTAAAGGTAAGGGGCTGGAGCAGAATTTCTTGTGCTTCAACTGAAGTAAAAAAAAAGAATCAAGAGCTGCAAGCATGATCTCAGACAATGCTAAAACAAGGATAGATATAATCTGAGAGGATGAAGGAGTTATATCTTGATTAAAAATACCATGAGCAATGAAATAATAGCAGTAATAAACATATATATGCACCAAATAGTATAGCCTCCATATTTTTTAAGGAGAATTTAAATGAATTTCAGGAGGAATTAGAAAGTAAAACTACAGCAATTGGGGAACTCAATTTTTCCCCTTTCACATCTAGATAAATTAAAAAAAAAGAAAGAGGTGAAATTTCAGAAAATTTAAATTTGATATATCTGTGGAGAAAAATGAATAGGATAGAAAGGAATATATTTTCTTTTCTGTGTGGGAACAAAACAAAAATTAACCATGTACTAGCACATAAAAACTTCACAACCAAATGCAGAAAAGTAGAAATAATAAATGACATTATTTTCTGATTATTATGTAATAAAATTATAATCAACAAGCATCAATAGAAGGACAAATAAAATTAACTGGAAACCAAATAATCAAATTCTTTTAAAAGGGGTTTGTCAGAAAAAAAAATTAGAGAAACAATCAATAATTTCACTAAAGTAAATAACAATTAAAAGAAACATTTGAAAAGTTATGAGATACAATCAAATAAGTACTTATGGGAAATTTCATATCTCTACATTGCAACATCAATAAAATAGAGAAATAGAGCAGAACAACGAATTTAATATGCAAATAAAAAACTAGAAAAATTAAAAAATTAAAAAAATCTAAAAACTAAATTGGAAATCTTACAAATCAAAGGAGAAATGGATAAAATTGATAGTAATATCACCATTGAAATAACAAATAAGACTGGAAGTTTTGTGGGTTTTTTTTAAGGAAAAAAATAAATGTAATAGAGCACTGGCTGACTTGATTAACAAAATGAAGGATACCAAATTATCAGTATCAAAAAGAAAAAGGGTGAACTCACCACCAAAGGAATTTAAAGCCATTATTAGGAGGTATTTTGTCTAATTACATGACAATAAACCTGACAATCTAAGTGAAATGGATGATTTCTTACAAAAATGTAAGTTGAAAAAGTTTGTTTTTTAAAAGTTATTTTCATTAGTGAATTTTTGTACCTCTTTTTTTCATTTGGTTAATTTTGTTTTTGTAAGATGTTATTTTCTTCAGAACTTTTTTGTATGTTTGTTTTACAAGGTGTTATTTCCCTTTTATTTTATTTTCCTTCTTTTCTTTTTTTGTGCTTTAATTTCCTTACATTTTCCTTCAGTAATGTCATTTTTTTCAAACTTTTTTTATCTTTTCAAAGAATTCTTGTTGGACTTCTCTCCACATCCCCCCCCTTTGGGGTTTTGTATATAGCTGATTTGACTTCATTGTCTTCTTCTGAGTTTGTGTATAAAACTTCCCTGTTCCTGTAACAGGTGTGTGTGTGTGTGTGTGTGTGTGTGTGTGTGTGTGTGTGTGTGTGTGTGTTTGGCTAAGCATTATTGTTATTTTCTCTTTTTTCCTATCCTATTTTTTAACATTGAATTTCATGCTAATGTTGAACTCTGCACCTGGTTGGGGATGGTGTGGGGTCTCTATCTCAAAATTTAGGCTTTTTATCTTGCTGTTTTCTGTGGTTTGGGAAGTTTTTCATGCTTTTAAGAAGGGATGATCTGGAGAGAGGTGTAGTCATTGCTCTCTAGATTTGAATTCTAGCCCTTACTCAGGAAGAGCTCTTGAACCAATGACATTGCAGTCAAAAGTGCTCCTCAGCACCTCTTCTCCCTTGAGACCAGTAATAATATTGCCCCTTCAGTGCTTCTACTACACAGTGACTGAAAGTGATCCTCTCTGTCCTTAAACTATGACCCAGAAATGGGAGTAGGCAGTGGAGCTGCAAATAGCATCTGATCTTCTATCCAGGGAAAGCACATGGGTACTTTGGTTTCTCTTTCTGACCATTTCCCAGGTGCCCTTATTGTCTCTTGTTTAGAAGTTCCTGAAGCTCCTGCTGCTTCTGTCACCATCCCTTAATCTTATACATGCTATTTCATTTACATGGGGTCCAGGCCAGGTTTCCTTCCCTGTTATACAATTAACTCTGATCTCCTCTGATGTTTTGGATTAGACCAGTGATGGGCAAACTTTTTAAAGAGGGGGCCAAAGGAAAGGAAATCCTCATCTGCCATTCTGCTTCTAAGGCAACTCTTTGGAAGTTTGATTGTATTGTAACCTACTCATTGTATTTGTCAGATTAGGAATAAAGTCGCGCAGCCAGATAGAACATATCAGGGGGCCTCATCTGGCCTGTGGGTGGTAGTTTGCCCATCACTGAACTAGACAAATATTTCACTCTGATGTTTTGTTGTCTATGCCATTGTATTACTCAATTTGAGGCACTATTTCGAAGTTTTTGGTGAGGAATTTTGGGAGAGCTCACCTAAATGCTTTTCCATGCTGCCATTTTATCTCCATCCCTGGAAGTCTCAGTTCAACTTCTTGCAATTTGCCTGACTTAAGCAAGTCAGTAACTTCCTTGAAGTTCAGTTCTTGTCTGACAAATACAAAGATTGGATTGGATGTTTTAAGGTCTTTTCCATTTCTAAATCCCAGGGAAAACTCCATGTATTATGTGATGATGAAGAAAAGCTTTGGGAACAAATCAGAATTCTACTACAGTTACACCACTTGAATGTGATAATAAATGTCTATTTAGATGAACATGCATATGGAATTTAACTTTCTTATTTATCCTCTAACCCACTAAAATATTTGTCTCATCTGTTGGATAATAGGCAAGTCTATTATGATGGCTGGAGACTTGTTCTTGGAGGCAAGAATACCTTCGTTCAAATACTCCCTTGGGCAAGTATCTATGTGAATTTGGGTAAGTCATTTAAAACTTTCAGTGATCCTAGCACGTCAATAAGATTATGACTTGTAGAGTGGATATTTGGTGTATGAGATGTTCTGCTTGACTTCAACTCCAGGGAAAAGCATAGACTATCCCCCTTCCCCCATGAACTGATCATAGAGAAGAATGAAGAATCAGGTTTTGATACCCTATACTTTCTCAACTCACTCTCAGCTGACTGTCCCTTCTAATTGGATGGCTAGAAAATGGGTCACTAAAATTCTCCCAAAGGCTTCTTTATAAAGGTTTTATAGAAGCTTCCCTCTTTGACTTAACTCTAGGGAATAGCATGCTACTTCACAGAATACCCACCTGTAGCCTCTTCTTGATTCTTTTCAGCTTCCTTTTGTATAATCTTCTCTCATTAGCTCCTTGAGAGCTCCCATTCTCCCATGAGCTCCTTGAGATCAGACACTTTTACATTTTCTTATTCATGTCCCCCCCTCCAGTGCTCAGCACAGTGCTGAGACGTAGTAGGAGCTAAATATGTTTATTCAATTACATAAGATAAAAGAGGTTCACAACATATAAATGGAATTATCTATATAGATATATACATAAATATGTACACATGGATAAACAGGTATATGTTCATGCATATTATATTTCCAGGTAGATTTATACATGTATATACCTTAATAAATAGTCGTGAGTTTTACTAAACTTGTTGGTAGTTCAATTCATTTTGTCAATAGATATGGGGAAAAATAATGTGAACTGCTGTTCTAGATATGATTCTGATGAATTAATGTGAAAGGTTTTGTTAAAGAAGTAATAAGAAGAGAATGGAAGAGATGGGAATAATCAGTTATGTAGTGTCTATTATATTCCAGTTCCTTTGCTAAATACTTGATAAACATTATCTTAATGATACACAAAAAAGGCATGGAAAGATGTTATTGTTATCTCCAGTTCACAGATGAGGAAACTGAGACAAAGGCTAAGTTACTTGATCAAGATCACACAACAAGTAAATATATGAGGGCTGACTTGAACTCAAGTCATCCCTGACTCAAGTTATCAGCTCCCTATCAATGATACCACATAGATGTCCTAACTATCCATCCCTAAAAAGAGAATATTTTAAAAATAATATCAGATTTTTAGGACATTAGACCTCATCCACTTCTCTAGTGGCATCTAATGGAGTTCAGTAAGTTTTCCAAAGCATATACCAAACATTGTAAATATTCAGATTTCTTGCCTGTCAGGTATGACTGGATTTAGTCATCAGGTACAAAGATGGATATCTCTTTCTTTTGAATTGCATTCCCCCAAAATTTGACAGGACAATGAATGTGCATTTTTTTATTTCCAAATGGTCTTTATAAAGATGGTCTGTTAAGAGGAAAAATAAGACTCAGGTTATTCTGGGATTCAAGGTATTGCATGCCTTTAAAACTAATAGAATAATTTCAAAATGTGGGTAGGGGGATTTTCCTTGTTGAAGATTGTCTTCCCACATTCAGAGTTGCAAAGAACTTGTTTTAAAATGCTTAATTACTTTTTTCAAATGTTTATTTTATTTTTTAGAAAAAAAATTTTTCTATGGTTACATGATTCATGTTCTTGTTCTCTCTCCCCCTACCCCTCCACCCCTCAGTAGCTGACGCACATTTTCACTGGTTTCTTCCTGTGTCATCGATCAAGACCTATTTTCATATTATTGATAACTGTTCTAGGGTGGTCATTAAGAGTCTACATCCTAATTGTATCCGCATCAACCCATGTGTTCAAAGGAGTTATTTTTCTTCTGTATTTCCAATCCTGTAGTTCTTCCTCTGAATGTGGGTAGTGTTCTTTTTCATCAATCCCTCAGAACTGTCCTGGGTCATTGCATTGCTGCTAGTACAGAAGTCCATTACATTTTATTTTACCACAGTGTATCAGTCTCTGTGTACAATGTTCTCCTGGTTCTGCTTCTTTCACTCTGCATCAATTCCTGGAAGTCATTCCAGTTCACATGGAATTCATCCAATTTATATTTCCTTTGAGCACAATAATATTCCATTACCAGCTTTGATTCAGCCATACCATTTCTGCATTTGTACCCCAAAGAGATCATAGGGAAAAAGCCATGCACAAAAATATTTATAGCCATGTTCTTTGTGGTGGCAAAAAACTGGAAAATGAGCGTATGCCCTTTAATTGGAGAATTGCTGAACAAATTGTGGTATATGCTGATGATAAAAGGCTTAATTTAAAGTTGTGGTGGTATTTTAAAAAAAAAAAGATAAGATATATAGATTAATTTTAGCATGTCGTGAATCCAAGATACCTGTGTGAAAGCTCTTCTTCACATTAGCTCTATGACTTTAGATAAGTCATTTCCTAACTTCAATTTCTTTACCTTTAAAATGTTTATGGCAGTGGCCATTTTCCCTCCATCATAAATATAGTGAGGTTTTTCCTACATGGATAGAGTATCAGAACTATAGTCAAGAAGATCTGAGTTCAAGCATGGCCTCAGACGCTTACTAAATATGTGACAAGTGAATTAACCTCTGTTTACTTTAGTTTCCTCATTTATTAAATGTAGATTACAATGACACCTCTCTCTTAGAGTTGTTGTGAGGATCAAATGAGATGATAATCATAATGAGCTTAGCACAGTACCTTGTACATAATGGGTACTCTGCAAATATTAGCTAGTATTATTAGTAGGTATTATTCATTGAATTAAACAAGTTTTGAACAATAATCTATTTACCAATCACTTTATTCAGTGGGAAAAATATCAAAACAAATTCATGATGGCTGCCCTTGAGAAGCTCAGGTTTTCTTGGAAAAAACTACATGGATACAATTAATAAACACACGCAAAAATGAAAACAGAAACAAATTAATTTCTCGTGGTGGAAAGCAATTAATAAATTGATATAAAGTGCAGGGAAAGGAATAGGTAGTAATAAGAAAAGTTGCTAGGATAAATCAGAGACCTGAAGAAATATTATACTTAGCCTAGTCAATTGGTCATGATAATTCTCTTCAAAAAATTAAGGAAAGGTTACCATGTAGAGGAAAGATGAAGTTTTTTTTTTTTTTTTTTTTGGCTACAAAAAGTAGAGCCAGAATTTATATATGAGAGTTGCAAACTGGCAGATTTAGGCTAGTTGTCATAGGGATAAGTAATAAGAAAGAAATATACAAGCAGCTTGACAATCAGAACTGTTTAAAAGGTGTATGGGCTGTTTCTTGATATGGTAGATTGTTCCCTCTCTTCTGTAGATCTTAAAACAAGTAGTAACTACTTGTGAGGTCATTTACTAAAGGGCTTCCTTTAGTGAAAAGTTTCAATGAGATGGCTAATGAGGAAATATTAAATTCTCAAATCTGTGATAGGATAGGAGATAGCGTTTGAGCTGAATTTTGAAGACAGCTAAAGATCCACTAAAAATGACAAATGGAAGAATTGTATTCTAGGCATAGGCAAAAGGAGGAAACAACCTGGTCATGGGCCAGAAGATGAGAGATGGGATATTATTTACACAGAATAGTAAGAAGTCCATTTTGTAAGGGACTTACAATAAATGTGGAGTATCACAGTAATCCAGACAAAGTATAGTCAGGTGCTTATGGTGAATGATAATTCTGATTAGGTTTATAACTAAAAGAGGTAGCCATGTGACTGATGAAAAGGACATGAATGCAAGTGGTGTTGGACAGTGTTAAAGGGGAAATGAAGAGATGTGAGAAATAGTTCAATATAGTAGAGTGGGGCAGAGAGTGAGGGGAAAGAAAGAAGAATTTTTCCAAGTTCTTAGAATAACTTTAAAGTATTTAACAGTCTCACTCCAAGATAGCTTCCATAACTTCTCACTACATGCAAGATTGAGCTATTTGTGGCTACTTAGAAATCGACTACCACCTTCCATATTTAATCTTCAGTATGGGCTGTTCCCAACATTTAGAATACTCTTTCTCTTCACAATTTTCTTACCTAAATCTAACTCCTTTCAGGGTTCAATCATGGAAGAAACTCCTAGAAAAAGCACTTCTCAATTCTGTTCATTGTTAGCATATCCCCAATTTGTAAATTTTTATCTTCATTTTTCTATATACTGAAATTGCTTAACTACATGTGTGTTCTGTTTCACTACCAGTAGAAAATAAGCTTTTTGAGGGGAGGGACTTTTGTCATCCTATCCCTAGTATCTAAGCAGTGCTTTCTGGATTGAAATAGATATATAAACATGTGTCTCTTTCATTTAAACTAATTTTGAAATTAAGAATGATTGATTCAATTTTTCCTCAATAAATATAATTTATGGATTAAAAATATTGCACTTATAAGAGAGATACATTCCATTTAGTACAGTGGCATCAATATAAAATATAAACAGAGACCATTAAACTACATATGAGGGACTTCCCTATACTCTAATTCATATCTAGCTACATTAGACTTCTTGTTCCTTATAGAAAAAATCCATTTCTTAAGTCTGTGCTATTTCTTTGCTGTCTATCATATCTAGAATGCTCTCTTTCATCCATACTTTTGGAATTAAATGGATATATTTGAAAATTAAGGATATGTTGTGGAAATAACATACTAAAACAAGAAAGGGAACTTTAGGAAGAGATGAAAGGGGCAACAGATGTCATCTAATACAACCCTTTGATTTTATAGATGAAGAATTTATGTTCAGAGAAGTTAGATAACTTGCCTATGGTCACAGAGTCAACAAGTAGCAGAGTAAGAATTTGAATCCAGGTCCTCTTGTTCCAAATTCTTGTTCAATTGGTGTTGCCAAACATCATTCTTTTCCTAGTGCATAAGCTACTGAACAAAAGAAGGAACTATTGCTGGCAGGTCTGTGTATGGTGCAATCATCCTTACTAAAAGCACCATATGGAAGCCCTGTCACAATATTTTGACTGTTTCATGTAAAATGCGGCTGTTAAACCAGTGTCTGTGTTTCAAATACAAATCCAGCTCTCAGAGAAATTGCAAACATTTTCTCCTCATTGTAATTGAGCAAACAATTGAGATGTTGGCTCTGGGGTGAATTTTTATGGTGTTAGGAAACAAAAGCAAAAACAAAAACAAAAAAGTGCATTTTTTAAGTTCTGTTGCTTACTTTCTAACAAAAAGACATGAAACAGTAATGTGTGGAGAATTAAAAGTGAACATCACCCAGAGGGCAATGGAATGGTGCATGATGGGTATGAGCAAGCTACAACATGTTGTTATTGTCTTAATAAAAGGAATTATAAAGGGGAGCTAGAAATAAAAGATATGAGAGTAGTGTATGACTGAAATAGATGGACTTGTTGTAGAGTAAAAAAAAGGAATAACTGGATAGGTAGTATGCTTTGTGGATATCTGTACAATATCAAGAGAAAGTAAAGCAAGATTCCAGACCATTGAGTGAAATCTATTAGGGAAACTTATGAGAGAAGAGTACATAGGCAGCATATAATGAGTAGGCATAGAGATGTTGCATTTTGTATGACTGGAAAAAAAGCTTGAATGTTTAGAACATTCTAACCCCTCATTTCTCCTTCTTGGCTTGCTTCATTTCCTTTAAGTTTCAGGTTTATTTCTTATTATTTGTGATAGTTGTTGATGGATTCACCTCAATGCTGTTATAGATCCATCAGACTAATGGGAGATGAGTGAGAATGAAAGAAGAATCAACACATGCCCCTTCAGTGAGAAGGGGAGGGTCCAAGTTTATGGAAAATGGCTTTATGTAAAGAGAAGCTAAGAAAATTAGGACACTTTAGCATGACAGAATGAAAACAAATAGACTATGTAATTAAATGCCTGAATGAATCAAGAAAACATATTAATTAACTGTGTGCCAAACATTGTGTTAAGCACCAGAGATAGAAATAAAAGGGAAGGACAGCTTTTGGTTTTCAAGGAGTTCAAGATCAGTAGCAATGGAGAAGTATTTTGATTTGAAGTATTACAGAATTTTTTAGTAGAACTATAAGAAAACAGATTAAAACAATGTAAGCAGAATGTGTCGAACAATTTTGTCCCTTATATCCTGAAACACTAGAATTAGAGGGATATTGTAAACATTTTACATAGTTTTAGACAAAAAAAAAGAAAGAAACTTTTTATGCAAAGCAAATTATTATCTTCAAGAAGATCTGCAGATTCATTGAAATTTAGAATTAGTGTAGATCAGAAAAGGAAGCTTTCAATGTTTAATGTTTAAAGCTCATTGATGACAAAATAGATCAATCTTGCAAACGTTATCACATGTATTATGTTATTCTACTCAAGAAACTTCAGTGGCTCTCTACAGTCTATTACATTTGTTATCAATTTTTTTCACTTTAACTTACAAGATTTCTATAATTTGGTCCCATACAACTTGATCAATTTTACATATTGTAAGGGTGAAAAGAGGGTTTTATGGGTTCAATATATTAAAAGATTGTTGCCAGAGGATTGAACTATTCTCAATCCTCAATTAAGAATAATCTCAAATCAAAATTGATTTTATGGTAGTTTATTTACATGAGAAGAGAGAGAGGAAGTAAGGAAATAAGAATCTATCCCACTGATTAATCCAGGTAGATCTTAACCCTTAGCCAAGGGTTAAAGGGCCCAAGGCATGGAGGTGAATGGAGCAAACTTCATTCACAGAGTCTATAAAAAAAGTTTCTTAATAGAAGTTCAGGAAAATTCAGTCTTTAAACTTACCACGTGGAACAGTCTCCATCATGAACCAGCAAAGTTCCCTCAGATCCCCTTCACAAAACCAGAAGCCCTCTCACTTACTCAACTCCCTCTTTTAAAGGGGTCACTTTATGCATCACTTCCAGTGCCTTCTCCTAACCTGCCTATCCAATCACAATAGATAATTCTCATAGACTGCCTAGGGGGAGGTTCAGTAGATTCTGATTGGTCACTCACTCCAGCACACATGGGTTAGGACCTCCCAAGATTGGAGGTGCTCTCACCTTTGGTGATTAAATCTAAAGATGGGCAGTGTAGACTTAATCTAATTATCACTATGTACATTGTGATAATTAGATTAAGTCTAAAGATGGATGAAGCATATATATATGTAGATGCTTTGCTTCATCCAGGCTGGTCATTTTCTAGTTATTTCCAGTTATACTGGTCATTTGTACCTTTTTTATCTTCCTTCTTGCATAATCCCCTTTCCTTGACCCATCTATAGTCTAATTCTTACCTCATCCCTTGAATATCCTTGGTCATCTTTTGCACTTGGATTCATGCTATTAATCTCTAAAATTCTATGCTTCATGAAGTCATTCTTGTCTATTTTATCCCATATTTCTTAATACTTATAGTCAGAACCTCATACTTTGACACTATTATTTTAATTACTTTAAGTGTATTACTTAACATTTTCTGAATTACATTGAAAATTCAACAATAATAAGCTTTTACTAAAGGCCATATACATTTTGGGCATTTTGCCCTGGGTATTCAGATATTAAAAATTAGTAATTTCAAAGCATGGTGGATAATCTCTTAAAACCTGGAGGCAGGAGATTAAATGTTTTATATGGAGAATATGCTACATAGACTAGAATTTAATCAATTCCAAGTACCAAATTAAACATTGGGAATACAAAGAAAAACAAAAATAGTCCACACTCCCAAGGAGCTTACATTCCAATCATTAATATAGTTCCTGGCAAGTAGAAGGCACTTAACTGTTTATAAATTAATGTTTGCTGAAAGAAACATGTATTTTTTAATTTAATAATACTGCAGAAGATATCTGAGTAATGTAAGATGAGAAGTGGATAAGGAGAAGTTCTTCTTGAACTTAGTCTTAATTTCTTGGTGAAATGTGAGACAAGATACTTAGCTGAGTGTTGTTAAGGGATATCGTGAAAGATTTGGGGAAAGACAAAAATATTCTGCCCAGATACTCTAGAGAGTATGATAGTGAGTTGAATAGGAAGGAGTAGAGTAATTACCTTATCACAATGAATGCTCAATTGAGATGAAGAAATTTAAAAATTTTGTAGCTCTATTCAATAAAGCTTCATGATGTCCTCCAGTTCCTATTGTGACTTTATTAAGAGTTAAAGAGATCAATGGCAGATGGAATTTATGGTCAATATTTAGAAAGGTAAAAGAAGAATTCAAGATATCTCTGAGATTGTAAATGTAGAATTCATTAAAGATAGAAAGGTAAGTGAGGATACATTCATTGGCAGGGTATGAAATGAGTGTCATTTGAAAACATGCGATTTTAAAATGTTCCTAAAAAATTAAGGTAAATACATCCAGCAAAAATTTAGGCATGTGGAATATCAGTTTAGATCAGGGTTAAGGGCTAGACTTGTGGATTAGGAAGATATTTGAATAGAGATAATTATCATAACACTTAGAAATACCAAATTTGGTGTAGTAGAAAGAGCACTGACCTTTTAAATGAACACCTAGTTCTATATATTACTTGTGGCTACCTTTTTGACCTTGGAAAAAAGGGAGTTAAACTCTATGCATGGCAGGTGCTTAATCTAGAAAAAAAGGGAAATCTTTTTCCATAATTAGCCTCTAAAATTCCTTCCCAATCTAAATCTATGATCCTATATGGTTAAGATTTGAAAATTGCTCTAATTATCTTCAATCTAATTTGATCTTCAAAAAAAAAACCATTTCAGTAATTATTATCATTTTACAAATGTATATTTTACATATATTTTACAAATGGGAAAAAAATGAAGCTGAGATTGACTCAGTATGATAAATTTTCTAAGCTATTTTGCAGGATTTGAAAATATTTTCTCTTCCTGATTCTATGTCTAGTTCTCTTCACTAGACCATACTTTCTGTTGAAGCAATGAGAACTAACGAAGTCACTGAGACACAGTGTAGAGAGTGAGATTACGAAGGCACAGGTCAGGTTCATGGGAAACATCCACACTTAGGCTCTTAAGTATAAACTTGGACCTGACTTTTGTCATTTTCGCTCAGATTCTCCACTCATGGCTCCTTCCTTCTCAGTACTGCCTTCCTTATTTCCCAAAGAAAGAATTTGAGTCATTTTCCCCTTTCTTAGCTTATGTTCATGAACAGCTTTACATAAACTGCTTTATCTTCTCCGTGACTTATTTCTCTCCTCAAAGGCTTTTGCAAACATTAATTTGGGTTCAAACTATTTTGTAAAAATGCCTAAAAGCTAAGAGAAAAAGTAATTCAAAGAAAAGAGTCATTTGGGGTGATTACTGAGCCCATCTACACCTTTTGGACCCTTAATTTCCATAGAGAATCTTAGAATGAGAGACTACCATTTTCTTTTTAAAATTTTCTCCTTCTTTGCACCTTCTCACCTTGAAAACTCTTTTATCATTCCTTAATTTGAGGTAAGTCAAATCACCCAGATATAAGGTGATTTGAAGTATTGTCTCAGGCATCCATATGGAATTAGTCAATCCATTTAAATCAGCTCCAAGCATTTGTCCTTTCCTTTCTGTAATACAATTTAAAATGGAACTGTGTTTGCATTTAAGGTACAAAATTGAGCGATGTGCAGAGTGGTTGGTTTGAGAATGTCATTACAAAGGAAATCAACCTGTGCTAGACAGTGATCTGGGAGTGCACAGATTTATCTACTCTATGAACAAGTCCCAAATAGGACTCAGTGTACTCATCTGTCTTCATTTTTAATATTCAATGACAAGAAGGGTGGGGAAGGGCATTCCTGCTCTGTTCTTGATTGAATCATTTTTCTCCCTTTCAGTGAAGTTGTGATTTATGAAAATGTGGCGAGAACAGAATAGAAAAGAAAAAAAAAGTTTAGAGCTGTTTTCCCTCGTTAAGTGATCTATTGCATGCATTACCCTCAGTGATGTTGTTGGCTTCCCTTTGCTAAGACACATGCCCTGAGAGCTACCTCTCCTGCCCTCATTTGATGTAAAGTTGGGAGATGCAAAGGGGTTTTAATGGGAGACAGTTATATAATGCCTTCAGGTTTGTCAAGCATTTTAAATTGCTTCCATTATTGTTTTCATTCCAAGTGTTTTCCATTATTATTCCCATTTTACAGATGAGGAAAATGAGATATAAACAGTTCAAGTGACTTTCCCTGTGTCACAGGAAGTAGTAAGTGGCAGAGATAAGGTTTGAACCCAGACTCCCAGGCTCCAAAGGCAATGAATCCTCATGATTTCGTTGGGTCATTTGCATATTTATATAATTAGTTTTCTGTCAGATTTGCTCTCATCTAGGTCGAATTTAAACTGCAAAGCTTTTAAGGCCACTTGATGCTTTAGATCTATGCTAGCTTCAGTTGTTTTTTTTTTTTAATTTTTTTTAAACCCTTGTAACTTCAGTGTATTGTCTCATAGGTGGCAGATTGGTAAGGGTGGGCAATGGGGGTCAAGTGACTTGCCCAGGGTCACACAGCTGGGAAGTGGCTGAGGCCGGGTAAGAACCTAGGACCTCCTGTCTCTAGGCCTGACTCTCACTCCACTGAGCTACCCAGCTGCCCCCATTTTTTCAATTCATAGAAAATGTTCTCCTCTTCTTTGTCTCTCTATCCCAGTTTCCACAGCTTAAAAACCAGTCAAATATCAGAAAAAGTATATTAAGCTATTTTCCCATGGCCCAATCCAGCACTCCATGACTTCACAATGCAAAACACTCCACCACCACCACCAATACTGCAATCCTATGTTTATTGTCATCTCCATAAATATAGGCTGACAACAGGGAATTCTTCTTTTGTATCTATACCTCCAGTGCTTGGTAAAATGCTCAGTGCTTAGTAAATGTTTATTAAATCCTTTATTTCTTTCATTAATCTATTCACCATGTGACTTCATTATTCACATTAAAGATTAAAAAAATTTTGTCAGGTGATGTAGTGCAATCTGATACTTTCTAATATCATTGTCTAATTGGACTGTCACACTTCCAGTCTGAGTTTTGCCTTTACTGTTACCACATTGCCACAATTCCAAATATATATGATTTATCAAAAAAGGGTCTTGCTTGGTGCCTCAGAAAGTCATGGTGTTTCCCCAGTCCTTCATGATTACTGATTCTATGTATAAATGGAGATTTTGAACCTTGGACTGCATCCCCCATAAGTCCCTTAGTATTTCCCAAAATTCCCTTTAATATTTCTTGTGCCTCCTCATTTGCGTGGTCTAGTGATTGTTTTTTAAGTTCTGTATCTCCTCCCTCTTTCTCTTTTGCTCTTAGGAGCAGGTTGGTTAGTACCCTTTTAGTTAACTTTTTATGTTAGTTTATTATTAATAAAAATTCATAAATATAATATTTAGTTCTTATATATTAATTTTAATCTCCACATTCTCAAGGATGGGAATTAGATTATTGTCACAAATCTACTGCTAATTTTATGGAATATCTGAACTATTTCCATGGTTCCTAAACAGTGTTTTCAATGAATGGCTTGTGACCTAGCCCAAGAAGGGGATTGGGACATTCTGCTTTGTCACTCTGGCTATGCTTTGACCCTCTTGGCTGCTGATCTATTGCTAATTAGTTCAAATAGAAATTCAGGTTCAGCTCACATAGCCCTAACTTGCCCTTCTCAGGTAGATGAAGTTTGAACCTAGCCAAGGCTATGGCTAGGGCAGCTAGGTGGTGCAGTGGATAAGCATGGTGGCCTTGGAGTAAGAAAGACTCTTCTTCCTAAGTTTATTTTTTTTCTTTTTTAGAAAAATTTGCTATGGTTACATGATTCATGTTCTTACTTTCCCCTTTACCTCCCCAAAGCCCTCCCCCATAGCCTATGTGCATTTCCACTGGTTTTAACATGTATCATCTATCAAGACCTATTTCCATATTAATCTTTTTAGGCTTTTTTTGAAATTATTTTTTTTATTTTGAATATTTTCTCCTAGTTACATATTTCATGTTCTTTCCCTTGCCCCCATCTCCCATAACATCCCCTTAGCTGATGCGCAATTCCACTGGGTTTTACATGATATTATTGATAGTTGGACTAGAGTTATCATTTAGTGTCTACATCCCCAATGATATCCCCAACAGCCCATGTGTTCAAGCACTTGTTTTTTTCTGTGTTTCTCCTCCCACAGTTCTTCCTCTGAGTGTGGCTAGTTTTCTTTCTCATAAGTTCCTCAGGCTTGCTCTGGGTCCTTGCATTGCTACTAGTCTAAAAGTCTGTTATGTTCAATTGTACCACAGTGTGTCAATCTCCGTGTACAATGTTCTCCTAGTTCTGCTCCTTTCACTCTGCACCAACTCCTGGAGGTCTTTCCAGTTCACATGAAATTCCTCCAGTTCTTTATTCCTTTCAGCACAATAGTATTCCATCACCAACAGATACCACAATTTGTTCAGCCATTCCTCAGTTGAAGGACATTCTCTAATTTTCCAACATTTTGCCACCACAAAGAGTGTGGCTGTAAATATTTTTGTACAAGCCTTTTTCCTTATTATCTCTTTGGGGTATAAACCAAGCAGTGCTATGGCTGGATCAAAAGGCAGACAGTCTTTTACAGCCCTTTGAGCATAGTTCCAAATTGCCATCCAGAATGATTGGGTCAGTTCACAATTCCATCAGCAATGCATTAATGTCCAAATTTTGCCACATCCCCTCCAAAATTTATTACTCTCCTTTCCTTTCATTTTAGCCAATCTGCTAGGTGTGAGGTGATACCTCAGAGTTGTTTTGATTTGCATTCTTTCTAATTTTAAATTTGGTCTCCGACACTTAGTAAGTATGAACCTGGGCAATTCACTTAACCCTATTTGCCTCAGTTTCTTCATCTGTATAATGAAATGGAGAAAGAAATGGCAAACTATTCTAGTATATTTTGTCAAGAAAACTCCAAATAGGATTATAAAGAATCAGACTTAGCTGAAAATGACTCAACAACAATAGCAACAGCACTAAAAATTGAACTAAATAATCAGGAAGTAGCAGTGTCTTAGATGATCAGATTCTCATGATCATGAAAGATGATTAAATCACTAATATACAGCAACAACAACTCACAAAACAAAGTTTTACAAAACATTTTGTTCAAATTATATCATTTAATCACTGGGAACTGACAATGTAAATTGATGAAGAAAAATCTAACCATCATGTGAAGTCAAATTTATTATTCTGTCTCATTACAAGTTGAGGGTCTTGGAAAAATTATATTTCTATGACTAGTCAAAAAGCAATAAAAATTTCAATAGTATGGAAAGATAGGGCAGCTGGGTGGTGCAGTGAATAGAGTGCTGAGCCTGGAGTCAGGAACATTCATCTTCCTGAGTTCCATTCTGACCTCTGAAACTTATTAGCTATATGATCTCAGGCAATTCACTAAATTTTCTTTGCCTCAGTTTCCTCAACCACAAAATCAGCTGAAGAAGAAAATGGCAAGCCACTCCAGTATATTTGCCAAGAAAATCTCATATTGGGTGGTGAACAATTGAACATGACTGAAAAATGATTGAACAGAAATGGGGGGAAATAATTGAAAAGAAATGGATCAGAATAATAGGTATGTTCAATAGGAATTACAAGAGGCTTAATCAGAGGGATTCCCTGAAAACCTTGTGGGAATTACAGGAAGGTTAACATTTGTTTGGGACTTTGTTTCCCTTGAGGAAAGAATTAAAAAAAGATGTTGACATGCCTATTCTCAACTTCACTGAATGCATTTGAGAGGCCTACTGGGACATGCCTCTTAACACCTTACTGAGGATGAATGATTGCATCTGCTTATGAGGACTGATTTGGTATGTTTCAGCTTTCAAAGGAACTCTTTTATGCTAGGCCTATAAAAGAAACTCTTATTTGAAGTGTTCTTCCTTATTTTCCCTTTTCTTTTCTTTTGAAAGACAGTCAAATGTAGTAAAGAGAAAATGGTCTTAGAGTCATGAAGACTTGTATTCAAATTGTACCTCTGATACCTATCATTTATGTGACTCAATTTAATCCATCAGCAAATATTTACTAAGTGATTATTAAATTTCAGGCAATGTGCTAGCTTTAGGGGAAAAAATCAAATTCAAAATCAAACCCTCCTCCCGAAAGAGATTACATTCTACTGGAGGAGAGAACATGGTAGAACTAAGAAAATATATTATCTGCATTTAAGATCTGACACATATTCATTATGTGACTGTAGGTGAATCATTTATTTTTTTCATTGTTTTAGGAATTCCCCAAGACAGTAAGTTGAAGAAAGATGAACTCTATTAGTAAAGGTTCTTCATCAGGGACTCTCTTGTGTCAGTTAAATTGCAAGTTGATTATCAATCTATCTGATTTACAATTTATCTGAGGACAAAATATAGTTTTATTTCTAGAGAACAGGGTTTAATTACTGGAGATTAGTAATTCATTGGTACATACATATAGGGACTGATTTGTAGTGCTCTCCTAAGCATCACTGATGAGAGCCTGATTCTTGAATAGGTTGAAAAAGTGTTCCTGTTTAATTTCAGGTTCATGTCAAATCCCATGTGCCAGTACCCACAAAAGCTAAGAGAATGGTTGAACAATGTTAAAGTCCTGGAGGCTTCAGGGGACTTTATCTTTGAGATGGAAAGTGTGAGTTCCTGGACTATGTATGCCACCTACTTGGAGAGAAGACAATTTTGCATGTATAATATACCTGGAGCAGCAGTTAGGGTCTGAGCCTCAGGACAGAGGAACCAAAAGCCTGGACTTTGCCATCTACCAGTATTGTGAATTATAAAGAAACCATAGGGACCAAAAGAAAGATTCTAGAAATCCTATATGTATTTCCTGTTCATGGAAGTACTACCCTAATGTTGGAGGTCATATACATCGCTAAGAAGAAAAATAAACTCAGTAAATTAGTAGTATTGTCTCTCTAAATACTCCCATTCAAGTCTGTCTTTGTTTTAAGGAAGATCAAACTACCCAAATTACCTCTTATTATGTCTCATGAAAACTATGAATGCTTGGGGCAAATATAAGAATCAGTAGACAGAGGAGAGAAGACAATGAAAGAGGGAGAGAGAGAGAGAGACAGACAGACAGACACACACACACACACACACACACACACACAGAGACATGTGCATTCCTTTTTTTTTTTCTGAACTCTAATCTTGACTCTCAAGAATTCTATCTTCCCCATAAATCAGCAACTTTCTCACCTTGGAACATCTTCATATCTCTGCCCACTTCTACCTCTGACTGGTCAGTTTCTTCCTCAATAGCCATTTTCTAACTGTGTGCAATGAACTTGAATAGTTTTGCATGGCACTGAATATGCTAATTAATTTAGATAGAATTGTCATTTTTATTATATTGGTTCGGCCTACCCATGAGCAATTAATGTTTTTAATTTGTTTAGATCTGGCTTCATTTGTATAAAAGTGTTTTGCAGTTGTGTTTCCATAGTTCCTGTTGTCCCAGAACACTCATTTTAAAGAAGGTTCCCAGGTCAGCCTGTTTGCTCCTTCATATTTCTCTGGGTTCTGCTTCTACCTTTCCCATTTCCTTTCTCCACCATGACTTTACAGCTTTCTCATCCTGAAAGATCATCCCACTCCTGTGGCCTTTCCTCTGATCCCCCATCTCCCTCCTCCACCAACAGAAACACACACACACACACACACACACACACACACACACACACACATACACACAAACACACACACACACACACACATATAT
>NC_058131.1:20503502-20595626 GCF_016433145.1 Gracilinanus agilis | reverse complement strand
ATCTACTACCTATTTGACTTTGGATAGGTTATTTAACCTTCTGTAAACCTCAGTTTTCTCATCTGTAAAATAAAGATGTCAGATAAAATCGTCTCCAAGCTAAAAATTTCTCACAATCTGATATCAAGAGCCCATTATTTGAATCCCAGCTCTTCTGCCAACTATTTAAATGACTTTAGGCAGGGAATTTAACTCAAATTTCACTTTTTCATCTGTAAATTCAGGATGTTGGGCCAGATGGCTCTGAGATTCCATCCAATTTTAATTCTATGATCCTATAATTTCTGGATTTGAATTCAAGTTTTGTTTTCACTACTTGCGTGACCTTGAGAAAGTCACTCTGTTACATTGGGCTTCATTTTCTTCATCTATAAAAGAGAAAGTTGGATGGGATCTTTCTAATATCCCTTTCATGATTCTAGGTTGTAATGTCATTTTTCATTAATTCCCAGTCATTTTTCTCATATGCTAAAAATTTCCCCTTGAGCATGCAAGATAAAAGACAAAAAGTAACTGACAAGTGTTTATCATTCTAGTTTTCAGAGAATGACTCCCACTTCACTGCACCTCGTCTTTGACAAAGTCACAGCCAATCTGTTGGATTAATTGCATTCCCCATGATCTTCTGCTTCATGCAGAGCATTTTTCCCTTTGACACATCTGCACTATGGGGAAACAAGATGAAGTGAAATAATAATTTGCAATTTGTTATGATTTGAATTAGTTAAAAAAAGTCTTTTGCTTGCAATCTATCAAATGATGTGGCTTAGAGAATGTGTGTTAAACACACTGATTTCATTTTAGACAAGGAACAGATGCCATGACAAAATTCCCTGTGCTTTTACAAAGCCCTGGGCATCAATATTGGATTTTTCCTCTGGTAAGTATGAGTTCTAGGCAAACCTTTAGAACAGGCAAGACTGGTCATACTCTCTTCTCCATGAAAAAAAAAAAGGAGGAAGACCTTTGTAAATGCTTTGGAATTTACAAATGAAGGGAAAAGAATGGTAGAAGGAAATAAATACCTGTATATCATCTATTCTGTATCAAGCACTGTGATTAATGCTATATAAATATTATCTCATTTTCTCTTCTTAACAACTCTAGGGAGTAGGGGAGTAGCTGTTATTATCTCCAATGTACAGTTGAGGAAATTGAGGCAAATGGAAATTGTGTAACTTTCCCAGATTCACACAACTGGTAAGTTTCTGAGGTTGGATTTGAAATCCAATCTTTCTCTCTCAAAGACTAGTACTCTATTCAACTTGCCCTCTAGTTCTCTCATTAATGGATTTCTCATATAGCGAAACACATTGTGGTAAGGTAATTAGATATCTGACTTGTAAATTAGGAAGACCTGAGTTCAAATCCTGTTTTAGCTATAATCCTGGGTAAGTTATCTAACTTCTTGGATGCTTTTGTTCCCTTTCTAAGACTATAAGCTACAGAGACAGTCTAACTTATATTGATAGAGAGAGTTTCTCTGTCAGGAAGTTTCTTATTCCAATTCCTTCACATGAACAATTCCATCTTTCGACATCTAAATAGTTTAGTGGAAAGGATGCTAAGTCTGGTATTGGAGAAAAACAGGCTCAAATTCTCCTAGTGATGCTTAGTACCAGTGTGATGTTAGACTAATTCCTTAATCTATCTAGGCTCCAGTTTTCTCATCTGAAAAATGAGGAGTTTTTCAATAGATACTCCCAGAAGTCTCTATGATTATATAACTTTTTTTTAAAATAAGAAATTAAAGGAACATTAGGGGCCATGGAATTCAACCCCCCATTTCACTGATGTATAGAGTTTCACAGGGGAATGTAAGCCAAGGAGACCACAGGAATTGTTGGCAGCATCACTTCAAATCCTATGATATCTAATATCTACCTTTAACATAATGCTTTAATAAAGCATTTTAAATGTTTCTTTTTTCATTTGAACTGAAGAATAACTCTATGAAGTGAATTCTGTTATCTCCATTTTTAAGATGAGAAAACTGATGCTCAGTCAGTCAACAAGCATGCAGCTATTAGGTTTTCTCCTAAGAATTTGGTGTGTGAATAACAGAAAAAAAGAGAGAACTTATTTTGCTTTTCCCAGAAAGGTTAAATGATATTCCCTATTGTCTGAGGTTGGATTTTAGGTCAAATCTTTATGATTTATTAATTACTGAGGTGTGCTGGCAAATATTTAATGAGTGGCTCACTGGGAGATTTTTATACATTAAAGACCTGTACAGATAAATATATGTGTATGAGTATATACACACACAATGTAATCTCCATTATTAAAATTTTCTTCATGATTTTTAAAAGTCTAGACCAGTGCTGGGCAAACTATGGCCTGTGGGCCAGATGTGGCCCCCTGAAATGTTCTATCTGGCCATGAAACATTATTCCTAATGTGACAAATACAATGAGTAGGATAAAATACAATGAAACTTTGAAAGAGTTGCCTTAGAAACAGGCTGACAGATGAGCATTTCCTTTCCTTTGGCTCCCTCTTTAAAAAGTTTGTCCATCACTGGTCTAGACAGTCAATAAAGCAAAAATTCAAGCCCCAAGTTGTAATGTAAAGTCGATTTCTAAAGTATACATGATTGTACTGAAAATATAACAATCGTCTCTTAGAAAATAGTTTGATTTGGCTTTAGCTCACCACAAAAGTAGCCCAAGATATTAGATAACCCTAAAGCCATTAATAGTACCTTGATGTACTGAATCCTGGTTGAGGTTTCATTCTTTTATAGCTCATCTGGAGACAGAGGATTCTGGCACAAATCATACCTCTAATAATCACTACCAATGTGATCTTGGGCTAGTCATTTGATGTCTATTGGAATTTTCTCATTTGTAAAATGATGGGTTAAAGTTGGAAAGGATACCATAGCTAATCTAGCCTGATTCCTTCATATTTAGATGAGTAAAGTGAATCATAGATAGGCTTAGTTAATCATTAAATTGCACAAAATCATAGTTAACTGAGTAAGTATTTTAAATCTGATCATCTTTGTATAAATCCTGAGATATTCTGAGCACATCATTTTACCAGACACCTAAATTTGTTTCTACCCATGAGCTGGGATGTTGTCATTATTTCAATTTTGTTACTTCAATTATAATTTTTTCCAGTTATAAGTCATTAACATTTTTTAATAAATTTTGAGTTCAAAATTCTCTCCCTTCCTCTTGCCCTTCCACCCTCACTGAGAAGGCAAATAATTTGTTGTAGGTTTCTTATTACAGTTATGGGAAATAATTTCACATTTTTGTGCAAGAAAGTAAAGACAAAGAAAAAATAAACATAAGTAAAATAAAGAGTATGTTTTAATTGTATGTTTGAATTTGCATTCATATTTTGTCAGTTATTTCTCTGGATATAGCATTTTTCTCATGAGTCCTTCAGAATTGTCTAAGATCTTTACTGGCTGAGAGTAGCCAAATCATTCATGATCATCATAAAATATTGATCTTAAAGTGTACAATGTTCTTGTTCTTTTATCTTCACTTTGTATCAGTTCATAAACAGTTTTCCAAGGTTTTTTTGTTTGTTTTTGTTGTTGTTGTTGTTGTTGTTTTCTGAAAGCACCGAAGATTTATTTTCTTATATCACAATAGTATTCCATTATAATCATATGCCACAGTTTCCTTAGGCATTACCCAATTGATGGGCATCCCTTCAATTTTCCGAAATTTTGCCAGGATAAAATCAGTTGCTACACTATTTAGTTAGAGCTAATAGTGCTATTGGTGGATCAGAGAATATGCACAGTTTCATAGCCTTTTTGGCATATTCCTAATTGCTCTCCAGAATGAGTGGATCAGTCCACAACTCTACCAACAGTGCATTAGTTTCCCATATTTCCCATATCACCTGCAACATTTGTTATTTTCCATTTCTGACATATTAGCCACTGTGATAGGTGTGAAAAGAGCATCTTAGTGATTTTAACTTGAATTTATCTAATCAGTAGCGGCTTAGGG
Organism: Gracilinanus agilis; assembly: GCF_016433145.1. Classification (NCBI taxonomy): domain Eukaryota; kingdom Metazoa; phylum Chordata; class Mammalia; order Didelphimorphia; family Didelphidae; genus Gracilinanus; species Gracilinanus agilis. The sequence goes on along the minus strand of NC_058131.1, from coordinate 20,591,646 downwards.
CACTTTTTTCATGTACCTATAAAAAAACTTTGATTTCTTTATCTGAATATTATCTGTTTATGTAATTTGACCATTTATCAATTTGGAAATGACTTGTCTTATAAATTTAACTCCATTCTCTATAAATTTGAGAAATATATTTATCTTTATAAGAGAAATTTAGTGTAAAAAATATCAGTTTTCTCCTTTTTTTCTCATCTTGGCTACATTCATTTTGTTTGTACAACATTTTTTTTAATATAATACAATTGAAATTATCTATTTTAGTTCCTGAGATACTCTCTTTGACTTTCTAGTCATAAATTCTTCCCTCATCCAAAGACCTGTCATGAAAACTATTCCATATTTCCTTAATTTGTTTATGATACCATCATTTATATCTAAATCATTTTGTCTTCATTTTGGTATATGGTATGGGATGGAAATTATGCATAGTTTCTGTGAAACTGCTTTCCAGTTTTCCCAGTAGTTTGTTCCCCCCCCCAATAGTGATGTCTTCTCCATAAAGCTTGGATATTTGGGTTTCACTAATCCACTAGACCGTTTCTTGGTCAGTTCTAGAACATTTTGATAATTATTGCTTTGTAATACAGTTTGACATTTGGTATACCTAACTTACCTTTCGTCACATTTTTTTCACTAATTCTTTTAATGATCCTGACCTTTTGATCCTCAGATGATATATATATATATATTAACATTTTTCTAGTTCTATTATGGGACTGAATATTATTATTGTGAGACTGAATATGTAAATTAATTTAGGTAGAATCATTATTTCATAATATTGGCTCAGTTTACTGATTGGAAATCAGTAGAACTAATTGTACTAGAAAAATATGAGCCTCATCAGTAGATGGAAACATAGAGGAATAATCATACAACATCTATGAAGAGTTAGTATCAAGCACCTGCTTCGAAATCAAAATGGTGTGTTGAGGTGAAGTGGAAGTACAACTGACATAATAGGCAAAATAATCAGGAATATAGACCCCATAACAACATGGAGACTATGGCTATGAAGAAGGCTGAGCTATAGATTCTGTTGGAGATTATGAATGAGGTTTCAGGGTGTTCTATGGCTTGTAGGATGGTGAAATATACTTCTGATGAAATAGTAATAGAGTGCTTGGATTTTTTTGTTTACAGTTTCCTTCTATTAATCTGTGATGGGCTCATGTGCTTGAAACTCCTGAGGCTAATAGAATAGATGTATTTAGTAATGGAACCTCAAGTGGATTAAGAGGATGAATACCTGTAGGAGGTCAATATCCTCCAAATTCTGGAATAGATGCTAGCCTAGAATGATAAAATACTCAGAAAAAGCCAAAGAAAAAGAAAACATCTGATAAGATAAATAGGATTATTCTGTAGCTTAGTCCTTTTTGGACTACAGGTGTATGATGTCCTTGAAATGTTCCTTCTCGAACAATATCGCATCATCACTGATATACTGTTAAAAGTATAGAAATAAGCCCTACAATAAATAGTAATGTGGAGTTGAAATGGAATCATATAAAGAATCCTGAGGTTAAAAGTAGTACCGAGAGTGCTCCTGTTTTGGAAACTGATTAGTATTTATTTATATTATATATTATGATAATACTAATCAATTAGTATTTATTTTCAATTTTTTAGATCTGATCTTATTTGTATGAAAAATGCTCTGTATCTGTATTTATGTAGGTCTTGATTGTTTCTTGGCAGATAGACTCCCAAGAATTTTATATTATCTATGACATTTTTTATATAGATATTTTCCTAATTGCCTCAAGAAACAATTTTAACATTCATTTTCTAGAATTTTATGAACCCAATTCTCTCCTTTCCTCCTCTTCCTTCATCCTTTGCTCCCACGGTAGCAAGAGATATAAGTTTTATATGTGTTATCATGCAATATATATTTTCACATGTCATATTTTGAAATATATAGTAAAACATTACACATTCTAGGAAATAACTCATGAAGGAAATAAAATGAAAAATGGTATGCTTCAATTTGCATTCAGATTGCACAGTTCCTTCTTTGGAAATGTATAGTCTTTTTTCAACATGAATCTCTTAGGGCTGTCTTGGATCTTTGCATTGTCATACTTGTCATTCACAGTTAATCATCATAGAATATTGATTTTCCTGTTCAACTATGCCACAATTAATGGGCATCCCTTAAGGTTCCAATTCTTAGTCAATAGACATTTAGCTGCTCTAAAGATCTTTGTTCATGTTTATATTTTCTCTTTTTTTATCTCTTTGGGATGAAGACATAATAGTGTTATTGCTGAGTCAAAGAATATGCACAATTTTATGGCACTTTAGGCATTGTTCCAAATTGTTCTCCATAATGGTTGTATCTGTTCACAACTTCACAAATAGTTTATTAGTGTCTCAATTTACTCACAGTCCTTCCTGTGTGTGTGTGTGTGTGTGTGTGTGTGTGTGTGTGTGTGTGATTTTCCTTTTTAACACATTAGTCAATCTGATAGATAAGAGGTAATGGCAATTTAAAATGGAATTTCTCTTTTCACTCTTTTCCTTCTTGTCTTTTCATATGTGGGTTCAGGTATATACTGCAACTTTATCAAAGTTATTAATTATTTCAACTAGTTTGTTTTTAGTTAATTCTCTAGGATTCTCCAAACATACTATCATATCATCTCCAAAGAAGAGTATTTCTTCCTCATTGTCTATTTTAATTCTTTCAATTTTCTTCTCTTATTGTTATATGCAGCATTTATAATACAATATTGTATAATAGTGTTAATAATTAGCATCCTTGCTTCACTCTGGTGTTAATGAGAAGGTTTTTAGCTTATGAACATTATAAATATTACTGGCTCTGGTTTTTGTTTTAGACTATTTATCATGTTGGATGCTCCATTTATTCCTCTGCTCTCTTGTGTTTTATTTTTTAATTAGAAATTGGTGTTGTATTTTGGCAAAAAAAAGCTTTCCCTGCATCAGTTGAAATAATATAATTTCTGTTGATTTTGTTATTGACATGGTCAATATGCTTATAGTTTTACTAATATTGATCCAGCTCTGAATTTCTTTAATTAATCCTGCCTGGACATAATGTATGATCCTTGTGATATATTGCTTGTTTTCTCCTTGATAGCATTTTATTTAGAATATGAATCTGTATTCATTTGGAAAATTAGTCTATAGTTTTCTTTCTTTGCTTTTTGATATTCTGGTTTAGATATCATCACCATATTTGGATCATAAAAGGAATTTGGTAGGATTCATTTTAAACCTATTTTTCAAATTAGTTTATAGAGTATTAAAATTCATTATTTTTTTAAACCTTTAACTTCTGTGTATTGGCTCCTAGGTGGAAGAGTGGTAAGGGTGGACAATGGGGGTCAAGTGACTTGCCCAGGGTCACACAGCTGGGAAGTGTCTGAAACCAGATTTGAACCTAGGACCTTCCGTCTCTAGGCCTAACTCTCAATCCACTGAGCTTAAAATTAATTATTCTTCAAATTATAAGATTTAAATTAATATCAAATAACTCCACATTTTATATTTTATAAGATTTATTAGTAATCATTTAAAATAGAAGAAATTTTAAGAAAAAAAGAAGTACAAAGCTTAAGTATGATCATATGAGTAAACTTTCCTGCCAAACTCTTACACAATCTCTCCAGCTATGTTCTGGGAATAAGAGAGAGGGGCAGGACTACAAGAAAATATATCCTTCCTATGTTAGCATGTAACTAAAAATGTAAATGGGATGCTAGGAAAAAGAGTCCTGGGGAAGAAATTCTAATTACACAAAATGTTTCATGGGGGCTGATTGATAGCTTATTCAATTTCTTTTTTTAATAGGATTATTAACACATTCTTTTAATTCTTCTGCTAATATGGGTAATTTTTTGCAAATAATTATACATATTTATCTATATTCAATGAGTTTTTGTACCTCATTTTCCATTTATCCAATTCTACTTTTTAAGAAGTTCTTTTTCTTCTATGTATTTTTGTATATGAGGATATGTGAATAAATCTAAAGACCATTTGGATCTACTGAGGAAAAGCAGTCATAAAAGACATACTTATGAGTTTGCCTATGTTCTCATGGCAGGGCCAAAATCTCAAAATAGCAGCTCAGAAAGTATTGTCTAGCTATTCACAAAATATAGAAAACTCCTGGAAGCCTCCTTCATGATAATCCTTGAGTTGTTCATTATTTTGCTAACTAAAGAAGTTTCTGTAATGTCATAACCAAATGACCCAGACTCCCTTTTCACCTAATATATATATACCTAACCTGTATATCTTCAAGTTGTTATCAATATTCCATAATTGCCTTGGTTTGAATAAATGCCTTAGAAGTGTTTTGGTTAAATCTTTTCATCAACAATTTTCTTTGAGAAAGTTATACCCCTAAGAATGATGTAATGCTTCAGAGCTCATGATTGGTCAGTGATGCTGTAATGTTCCTTTTAGTTCTTAAAGAAAACTTTTCTATGTATATTGGCATGGATTCTCAACAAAACTTGAACTTGTGGCAGATCCCTTGCTCCCCTCAGACCCTATCAATCAATCATTGGAACTCCTGCTTATCTGTATACATTTGTGTCTTTCACTCTTGGCTACTAGAGTTGATTTTTTGGGCAACCTGAAATTTTATCCGGATCCTAGTATTCATTTGTATGTATATATATATATGTATATATATACACACACACATATATATATGTATTCATAAATACCAGATTTAGAAGCCACAGTTGTGCTTTAGAATCTTTAGTTTCATATTGATTCTGGCTTAAAAGATAAATGCTTCAACTTGGCATTTACAGTTGTAATGGTGTTTGCGTATATGTGGGGTTGAATGTGAGAGGAAACATGTCATTATAGGTAGACAACACCTCAGATACTTCAGATACCTCCTCCTCCCCTCAAGAGTTCATCTTCTATGTGTCTTTAAACAATATATCACTTGTCATACAGTGCCTGGAACACAGTAGGTGCTCAATAAATACTTAGTGACAATGTCTATATAGGTTCTGAACTTTTAATAGAATGTAAACTCCGTAAGGGTCCTGACTCTACTGTCCTCCCTACCTCCAGTTTCCTTCCCTCCCTTTCTTCCTTCCTTCTGCCTATTCATCCTCCCTTCCTCCTTCTCTCCCACCCTCCTTCCCTTCCTTCTTTCCTTCCTTCCTTCCCTTCTCTTCCCTCTGTATTTCTTTATTTTCTTTTTATTTCTTTGTTCCCCTTCCTTCCTTTCTTGTCATTGACAGAGCATAACATTCTTTGGTATGTAATATTCATTTGATTAACATTTGTTGAATTTGCTTCTCTATAATAGCCTGAAGGCAGCTCCACAAAGCTAAACTTTCTTCCTTTCTTCTCCCTCCAGCAGAATTCACTGAATTTCTATCATCCTAAAAGGTATCTCCTTTTTTTCTAAAGAAAACCTATAGTAAAGCCTGTGAGTCATGAATAAAATATTTCAGAATTTAATTCAGCATATGGCTGGTCCAGCCCCTGGACCAACCCTATCTTCTTAAGCTTTATTCAAGTTATAACAGCACAAAGGAGATTTATTGAGTAGGCTGGGATTAAATATTCTGCTTCAGGACAAGGAAAGTTAAGGTTAAATTCTTAAAGGAAGAATTCCATGGACTACCTGAATTTCATAACAGTCTAAAACCTGTATTTGAAATAAGTCAGTGAAGTCTCATGTGACTTCAATTGTCTGCCTCAGGTTTCCATGGCAAGCACATTACAAATCTGCTATTATTCTATAACATACTTAAAGCCCTTTATTCATTCTGGCAGGTTTTTTTTGGGGGGAAAAGAAAGCATCTGTCCAAGTATTTTTACACACATTAAGGATATTCATGAATAATAATAAATAAACTCTACCTGAACCTGGACTTTCAAACACATGCAAGCCTTATCCTCCTTCCCTTCTACCTCTTCTCCTCCTATCCTCCTCATCCTCATTATTTTTATCACCACTGCCACAAAAAACACTGCATCACTATCACCAAATAGGATTTCTCCATCCACTGTCCTGGATTTTAAATAAATATAAAAATCATAAGCAATATCCCCTTACCTCCTCCACCTTTAAGTTGAACGTGGAAGTATAGAAAGTGCTACTTTCTCCTGTTATTCAAAATTGGTAAGTATTTCTATAATTTATATGTTGTCCAATATGTAATACTAGAAGAAGGACTACAGGAAGTTCCAGGAATTTTCTCTTATATTCTTGTGTCAGGCTTTATCTATGAGATGCCAAATAATATAAATGAACAAGGAACAACTCTATCAAACAATGGCATGTTTCCTTTATCTGTTGGTGAATATCTCCCTCTTTTTTAGATATCTGGATGTTTAATGTTATATTAAATTATGATTTGACTAACAAAATAGAATTTTGGGTGAGCAGGGACAGTTAATGTAATAAGGACACTGTTAGCAATAGGATACACTGGCACTCATTTATCATCAGATTCTGGGCAAATTTCATAACCTTTTAGGGCTCTAGAAAACTTTTATGATGGTAAATTGCATAGAAAATACCAAAGGATATTAGTAAAGGTACTAGAATAAAAATGTGTATAACACCTACCATGTGATAGAAAGTAAGCTAAATACTTTTTACTAATATTTCCTCATTTGATCCTTTCAATGACCCTGTAAAGTAGACAGTATTATGATTCTCATTTTACAGTTTAAGAATTTTGTGGCAAGGAGAAAATTAGTGGCTTATATTTTAGTGAAATTAGGGAAAGTGGAGATGACAGGCAAAATGCAGAGAGTAAAGATTCCAGAACACTGGGTTGAGTGAGTTGGCAGTTGGTCCCTAGACTTTCACCTTGAAGGTACCAGCTATTCTTTTATCTGGGTATCCTGTTTCTTTGGATCACTTTCAAGACTTCACTGGCTGGGAAAAGGTTGAGTTCGGTGAGACACACTGGTGGATGGTGTGATCAAGATCCTTACTCCCTCTCCTTTGGATTAATCACAGCAAGTAAGGATCTTGATCACACCATCCACCAGTGTGTCTCACCAAACTTAACCTTTTCCCAGCCAGTGAAGTCTTGATAGATGATCCAAAGAAACAGGATACCCAGAGAGAAGAATAGCTGGTACCTTCAAGGTGAAAGTCTAGGGACCAAATGCCAACTCAGCAGTCACCCACCCAGTGTTCTGGAATCTTTACTCTCTGCCTTTTGCCTGTCATCTACACTTTCCCTAACTTTACTACAACACTTATCCAGTGTTACATAGCTAGCAGTGTTTGAAGATAGATTTAAATTCAGATCTTCATAAATTCAGGCAGCTACATGATATAGTGAAGAGATAACCAGACCTAGAACCAAGAAAACTCTTCTTATTGAGTTCAAATCTGGTTTCAGATATTTCTTAGCTGAATGATTCTGGCAAATCTCTTAACCCTATATCCCTCAGTGTCCTTATCTGTAAAGTGAGCTAAAGAAGGAAAAGTGAAACCATCCTTGTATCTTTGCCAAGAAAACCCTAAATAGGGTATGAAGAATCAGGGATGATTCAATAAGGACAACAATTTCGTGAGTACTCTATACCACTAGATGTGGGAGATATTTTCTAATTTGGGAGGAATCCATAGTAATGAAATCATAAGGCCAGTTCCTATTCCCCTCTCTTTGTTTGTTGCAATGTTCCAGTCTCATGAAAAAATCAGAAGGTAGCTGAACTCAACAACCATGGACCTACAGTCAGCCTGGGTTTTAAATGTCTTGAATGCCAAACTATTTCTTTTTAAGTATGGAGAAATACAAAAGGAATGGTGTAGTGCCTTCCCTGATATAAGTTGAATAAGAACTAGGAGCACTGAAAATTAAACCAAAATGATCTATATAAAAACCTATTGTCTTATAGTTAAATGTGAGGACATAAAATGGAATGATGTAGTCACTTCCCTGATATAAGTTGAGTAAGAACTAGAAGCATTGGGAATTTAACCCAGGTGATGTGGATCAAAGCTATTGTCTTATAGTTGGATGTAAAGGAGAGCAAGGGGTTGAGAACAACTGAATACAATGTCACCAACTCTCAGTTTTGGAAATATTCATTATAAAGTAGAACTGAATTAAATAGATTATGAGTATCAGTAGAGAAACTGAGGTCTGAGGACTGAACACATCAGGAATAATTAGTTGTCTTTAAGGATTTATAGAATAGGACTCATTCTGCTTGGTCCAATGATACATGAGCAGGCAACAACAGGTGGAATTATCAAGGTGGTAAATTTAGGCTAATATTGGGTAAAATAGTAACAATTAAAGATGCCCCCCCTAAATAAAAGGCAAGATCTTTTCAGGGTCCCTGTTCAGTGGAGGTCATTTGTGGAGCTTGGATAATTACTTGGTATATTGATATCCAATATACCACTTGGATGGTATATTGAAAAGGGAATTTATAAGTAAATATGGATTTGACCTTGAAGCCTCTGAGGTAGTATCAGATATAATTGGAATCTATGCAGAAGCCCTGGGTAGGGTTAATGGATGGAGCTATGAGACTGCCAATAGGATAGATAAGAGTGAAGTCACAGGAAAGGGGAACAGTTTAGATTTATGTTAGGGAAGGAGAGATAAGATGGACTTAATGAGAGGAAGCTTCCAAAGCATCTTCTGCCAATCCATTTCCACTTAAGCCAGTCTCTCTACACTCTCCGCCCTAGAAAAGTAGATTATCCTTAGAATATTCCAAGCTTTTATAAGCAGCTTTGGCAATTTCCTTCTCAGTTCTAGGCCTAGTCACAGGTTCTATATTCATAGAGTCATTCCATAGTGTGTATAAACTCTCTTTCCAAGTTATTTTCATATAATGCCTTTATTAGAATGTAAACTCATTGAAGACAGGAACACTTGTCTTTTTTCAAGTGTTTGAGGCTAAATTTGAATTCAGGAAGTTGTCTCTTCCTGACTCCAGGCCCAACACTCAGTCTACTACCTACCTACCAACCTGGCTACCTATCAATCAAACATGGGTAGTATCATGCAACATTGGGAAACTGAAGACTTTTTAATGCAGAGCAAAAAGGTTGTTCTAAGGTTTTACTTGATAGCTTGTAAATTACATTACAGAACATCCTAGATTAATGATTATCATCCAGTGGATATTAAATCTATTGAGTTATTGCAAGGGGTCTGTCACTTTAAGTGACTTCACACAATAAATAAACAGTAGATATACCTCTGTGGTATTATTTTCCATGGGCAAATAGATGCTATTATGATTAATATTTTAAAATACTGAATAGAGTAACATTTTTTGTTATATTTTCACAATAGACAGTCATCATACTACCTTTTGGAATTTAGGCAAGTCATTATGCCCTCCCTATAAAAAATAATGGTTGGAACTAGATAATCTATGATATCCTCAGTTTCCCTGTGTGTAAGAAAAGATGTTGGGACCAGATGACATCTGAAGTCCCTCTCAGGTCTTGTCGTTTGACTTCTTACAGCACAACTTAAAAGATATTGTTGCTGTGACCAACTTTTTATGTTAAAATGGATCCTAGACCTGGTGCTAGAAGAGATTTTGGAGATAGTATGGTCCAAATCCCTCATTTTACAGATGGAGAACTGAAGACGAAAGAGATTAAGTGAATTACCCAAAGTCACAGTAACATCTATTCAGGGTTTAATTCCAAGTGTAGCACTGTACTTATCACACCAGTCTATCTCAAGAATAATTAAAAAAGAAAAAAACACATTGAGATCCAATGAAAAATGAGGGTGCTTCTAATTATTTTGATATTGTTGGAGTGAAGTTTTAATCAATATTTTTTTTCTTATACTGTTATTTAGAAGTTCAGGGGAAATGACTTGTAAGACACTTTGAAATAATGAGAACCTTTTTAGCAGACAATCAATGGGGATCATTTCTGACATTTTTCACTACAGGGGAATTCTCCATCTCCTAAAGTAATTTAATCCCAGGCTAATAGGTCACAAAAGTGGGGAAAGCAATAATGGGGTCAGAGCTTTTCCTAGTACTTAGGAGTAACAATATTATCTCCTGTGAATTAAAAAAAAAAAGATTCTATATTACTAAAAGCCAAAACCCTGCCTTCTCTTCTTAGCGTCTTTCCTATTTTATATAGTACTTTTCCTAGTTGCAAATGGTCCAGAGTAGAGAACAGAATTCAATTTAAATGAGAGGTCCATTAAAAAAATAGCATTACATATAGGTCACAAAGACCACCATCTTACTATTGTTACATGTGGGGTGAGGAACAGAAACTCTTGTTAGTGTGAATAATTTTTATGTTAAAAAGGATTCTAAATTTGGAGCATAAGAAGAACTGAAGGCCGAAGAGATTTTGGGGAATTATTTAATTTCAAATATGTCCCTCCACTAATTAGGTCAGTCTATATCAAGGGGAAAAAAAAAGAAAAGAAAAAGTTGGTCCTAATTTTCACATCAGGAGATCTGATTGCCATTCTGACTATTGATATTTGGAAGAATTAAGGCATGGGTGAATAAATCGATGAAAGAATGAGTGAATGAATCAAAAAATTATTTACTAAGCACTTACTATGTGCTAAACACTTTCTTAAATGCTAAGAATAATACAGCAGAAAAAAACTGACATTTTTACTTTTCTAAAGGGGATCACATTCTAATAGGTAGTGATAGATCATAAATGGTAGTCCAACTTCCAGATGGAAAACTCAAAGACTGTAGGTATTAAGTGATGAAGTATATTGTAAACAACAGATGTCCTTATGGTGCATCAATAAAATAGATAACAGTGTCTTGTTTTTAAGATAACTTTGAGAAAAGGGAAATGTTAAGGTCACTGGGATTTTAGGGTATAGTTTCAAGAGGATAAAAAAAATTGTTAGATTTCCATCTCACTGGAAGGATTACAATTGGTGACCCATAGATCAACCAAATAAATTATTCTCCATGACTACCATATGTCTATGGACAGCCTGCAAGTTAGGGGGATAGATGAAAGAAAGTCAGAGAAGGGCACATAACCTGTGTGACCTCAGACAAGCTATTTAATTTTTCTCAGCCTTGGTTTTCTTATCAAAGAAATAAAAGTAATATTATATAAATTATGAAGTTGTGGTTTTCCATTCATATTCAAAGCAATTTGTCTTAACAAGAAGTTAAGTGCCTTCTCTGTGTGGAAAATAAGGGCCAGACATACAAGATAAGACTTTATAGGCACACTAATAAGAAAGCATTGAAAAATACTTTAAGATGTTAGTGTGGGAAAACTATGAGATAAAACACAAAGATCACTCGATTTGGAATAAGGGAATCCTGTTTCAAATCTTAAATCTGCTACTTGCAACCTTTTACATTATGGCCGCCAGTATATTAGGATCTTTTGGGCTTAGTAATCAAATGGGATAATGTTTATAAACTGCTTAACAAAATGCCTGGTACATAGTTACTGCTTAATAAATGTTTCTTCCTTTTATTTTTCTTCCTTTAAATCATTTTTTGTCAAATATGGGATATGCTTTTACAATAAAAATAGATTAAAACATGGTAAAGTCAGTATTTTCATTCATGACATTATCTAAATTTTTTGTCCAACAATAGATTATGGAAATTGTCATGAGTCCAGTAGAAATGAAGAAAGAGAGAGAAGCACAGAAACATTTAGCAAAGAGTATCAATGAAATTAGGTCTAGTCTTGAAACTCTGAAGGAGATAGACACTGAAGCTTTCCAGTGCTTTCTGACAACAAAGATGGTGAAGTGCCTTTAGACAATGTTTCAAGTGAATTGTGTGAAACAAGTAGATTGCAGTGATGGGCAAACTTTTTAAAGAGGGGGCCAAAGGAAAGGAAATGCTCATCTATCAGTCTGTTTCTAAGGCAACCCTTTCAAAGTGTCATTGTATTGCATCCTACTCATTGTATTTTTCAGTTTAGGAATAATGTCCCCAGCCAGATATAACATTTCAGGGGGCCATAGTTTGCCCATCAATAGATTAGAGTTAAAAGAAGACTTAGGGAAACTTAATAGTTTCCTTTCATTGTTTGACAGGTTCTCATGTAGAAAGAAAATTAAATAATTTTATTTTGTCACAGGGGAACTGATGGGGACCAGTGGGTTGAAATTGTACAGAGGCAAATTCTGCTTTAATGGCAAGGAAGACCAAAAAGGCAAATATATATTTTAGAGTTATCCTAAGGTGGACTAACATGAATTCAAAGGCAGTAGACTCCTCATTTTGGAATTTTTTCAAATAATAACTGCATGGGCATTTATTAGGTACATCTTATTAGGGACTTTTCTCTTAGCTATATATTGGACAATACAGCTAGTGAGGTTGCTTTCCATTTTTAAGATTCTATGAATGTCTCTAATTGTATAAAACTCTGTTTAAATCTATCTAAAAACACCTTTCACTAACTATTTCATTTGAATTGAAACTTATCTACAATATAGTCACTAATATCTTTAAAAAGTTAAAGGTGCTTCAGGCCACAGATCGATTTAATTTTATGTGTATTTTGAGAGCAGCAAACACAAATGAATCATATATAGGTGAGTATCTTATAACCTGCATTTAATCAATTAATTTCCTGTTTTAAATGCCTTCTAAAATTAGAGAAGATCCTAAGTATGAGCTCCCAAATGCCTCATTTAAAAACAATTTGAGGTAATATAATTATCATAAATCACACTAATGGGGCAATTTTGAATCAATTATGACACAATTGCATAGAAATTCATTGATGATTTTTTTTCTGAATAAAGCAATTATCTTTGATCCTGGACATGATATAATATCTTTTGTTTGCTGTTTTGACCTGAGTACCAATGTGTGGTTTTAATTTGCGATTAATGACTTATCCCATGCATAACTTTAAGGTTTTGATTGACTCCATCCAGATGTGCTTCATAATACAGCATGGCAAGGAATATCCTTCATTACATGTCTAGGAAAAAATGTAACATAATTAAAAATGGACAGATGGGGAGGTTATGCTTCAGTGTGTCAATGAATCTAGGTGACAATTAGAGGTATACTCAGTGAGCCAGATACTCTGGCAAGCTTAGTTAGCTCAATTCAGTCAACAAGCATTTAAGTGGTTAGAACAATGGCATTAATGAAATCAACACAAAGAAGTTCAAGGAGTTCCTTTACTCATGCAATTAAAAATGCAAACCCAGACTTACATGGGAAATAATTTGCAATTCCCAAAGCCTGGATGAGGAAGTGAGTATGGATTATTGAAATGTATCCTTCCTACTCAAGGGAAGGCTAGAGAGCCTTTGCATACAACTGTAAAACTTTCTCTGTGAACATTTATATCTCACAAATGGGCAAGTACTACAAATAAAGGCTTGATTTATTGCTCTGTTGTATGTCTAGATTTAATAAAGTAATTTAGAAAATACAAAGAATGAAGATTTAACTTTTACAAATGCATGTAAGGAGCCAAGATGGCAGAGTGAACCAGAATATCTCTGTGTAACCACAAGAATCCTATCTGATCAAGATTTAAATATTGCCACAAAATGAATACAGAAGTGAAAGAACCAACAAGGAGACAGAATGAAACAATTTTCAATGAAAGGAAAACATAAAAGTTAGGCAGAGAACTTCTGGGGCAATGGGGTGAGAGGAGAGCATAAATAGTAAGAGACTGTAGCAAGGAGTGTAGAGCAAGCCAAGAGCAAGTCACACCCACCACACCACATCTGCTCTCCGAGGTTAAAAACCTAAATCCAAGCCAATATTCAGATTCTGAGATCTTTCCTGGGAAAATAATGGTACAAGCCAACTCACACCCCTTGAAATTTCAAACCAGTAGATAATTCCAGAGTCCCAGCCCAGAGAAGTCTGCACTGTAGCCTAATCTGTATGGTCCCAGAGCAAAGCCAGGAATCCCAGGCTGAGTTTGGGATAAGGACATAATTCACACTTTGGGGTGAGAACACAGTTTGTAAGCTTCCCTTCTCCATCTTTTTGCCCAATTTAAGGGCTAAGTGCCAGGACTGGGAAATGAAGGGTATGCTTGATTAGATCAAGTACACAGTGAGGACAATTCAAGCTGTCTGTGAGCACTCCCATCCCCTCCCATTAGGGGAGAGATTTGAAGAAAGAACTCCTTTATTTTTGAGGTTGGACAGAGGGATGGGGCATACAAAAATATCGTCAGAGGAATGGAGCTGGGACAGCATGCATGCCAATGCTTCCCCAATGCTGATTTAAAATGTTTAATTTTTCCCTCCCCAAAGGCAAGCACAATTCCTCCTATATAGTAGGTATCCGATAAATAAATGCTGGTTGATTTCTTCATTAATAGACTCATGAAAGAACTATGTCTAATTTTTCTTAGGTCACTTTGCCCATACTCTCTATCCAAGGATTCGTGTTATTTTTCCTGTAAGGGAAGAATTTCTGCTTGACATATTTAATCCCATCAATTATAAAGGGCTCTGAGTAGAGGCAGTTTGACTTATCCTATTGGCAAATCTAATCCTGTCCTGGTAAAATGGCTAAGGTTTATTGATCTGGAAGAAGTTAGTGTAACAAAAGAGGGTTATACAAAAAAAGGAGTTTTATCAAAATACTAGAGAAATAAGATCATCAGATTTCTTGGGAATGAGGTGGTAAATGCTATTTGTTCTCTCAATATTATTTTATGACTGAGTTTCAATGATAAAAGTGTGACTGAACAGCAGTAAATAATTAATGTAAATGCAAATTAAACCATTTAAAGAAACATGAATGTTAACTTTATTTTGAAAAATACAATTATGTTGTATATTACCAGATTTGGGATTAGGAGCTCCACGTTGTAAAACAATAACGGCTATAAAATATTGAATGTTAATGCAATTTTAACCTCATTTTGGAATTAGAATAACCTGGAATAAATTAATCTCCCTCTTCCATACCCACAATTTATATAGGCAACATTTAAATATGTAGATTTAATTCAATTACATTGAATTCAATTGAACAAACACTTATTTATTAAGCATCTATTATATTCCAATAATTATACTAGATCCTGAAGATAAGTGGTGGAGACTGGGAATGATCTTAATCCTGAGGAAGATTATACAATAATAGAGATCTTTTAAAAATGTATACTGACAAGTAAATTGAATATGAATTAAAAAAACAAAAACTTTAAACGCAAATACAAAGTTACCTTTAGAAAATTAAAGGAATCATAATAAATGTCTCTTATTAGATGATGCTTAAGCTGTGCCTTGAAAGTAGCTAAGAGTTCTAAGAGGTAGATAAGAGAAGAAGGAATGTTCCAGTAAGGGGGATCATTTTTTTCTAACACAAAGAAGTAGGAGGAAAATTGTGATTCCAGGGAGAAGCAAGCACTGTAGTTCAAGTAGAATGTAGAAGTAGATATCCAGAGATTATATAAGTAATGCAAGCTCCCCATCTACTCATTCCTATATCTCCTGCCCTAAGGTGAAAAGTAAAATACTGTGCTTAGAGTTAAAGGTTCCTTGTCAGAAGCTCTGGCCCCAGGGACACTAATAAAAATGAAGGACTACCCATATCCCTATGCCATTGTCACAGAGATAAACAAAATGCTTAAACTGGAGCAGACTCTTTTAAAATTGGGTTTATATGAGTGTATTTGCATATACATACATATATATATATATATACACATATATATATACACACACACACAGATGTACATATACATATGTATTTATAAACACATTCACATATAATAGTGTAACTTTTTGCATATAATTATTTTATTATTCTGGAAAGAGGTCTGTACATCTTAACAATTTTACCAAAGACATCTACAGCATAGAAAAGTTAAAAACCAATGAATGATAACAATATCTGTTGAATTTTCATTGGTCACTTGACACTGCATGTCAGATTGAGAAGAATGGAATAAACAACAAAATAATAATAAAGTCTGCTTTAAACAAACTGACACCTTGTCTTTGAAATAGGCAATTAAAAGAATAAAAATGTATGTCAAAATACAGGAATTTAGGAACAACATTATTTCTATAAACTATGATTTCCTGTTCTCTGTTACTGCTCTTCCCTAAAGAATTGCAATCTAATCACATTGACGTAACTACATTTTTAGTCCATGTAACTCTGTCTTTAACTTCACTTCCCTTTGAGATTTAGAATTTATTACATGAAATCTGAGCCCTTCTCTATTTATGTTCATTGTATTTGATTTTATAGATTCAGGATTCATATTTTTAATGCGTCAATACCATTCTCTACTCCAAGCTTAATACTTTCCTCCAGAGCATTCAACATCCCTTATGGCTGTGTATTAGTTAAGAGGTTAATTATTATGATCCCTTCTAACACTTCCAAGTTTTCACTGTTATAATACTCAGACTGGGAGCTGAAAGTCAGGCCTATGGTACTCAACTCTTTACAACTTATGGATAGAGACAGAATGTTTCAGTGTTTTTGTGTGTATGTGTGTACATGCCCACAGAATCAGATTCTTAGGAAGAATTGGCTCCAAGTTAACAGTCAACTTTAGATTATAGACATGGGTAAAATTAAAATCAATCTGTCTCACAGTGTACCCTTCTAAGACACTACCATTTTGAATGTCTAAAAACAAATTGGTTTTAATATTAGTTAAAATGTCATGCCTGCAACACAGATTTATGCTGTCTCTCTCTGCACATCCTGAATCTGTCAATAATAATAATAAGTAGACGTGGAGTATGGCAATATTACTAGTAGTAGAGAACCAAAATTGGAAGCTTTCTGGAAGAATTAATAAAGAGGCTAAGCAGGAGTTCAATTGAGAAGGAGCTACTTGGATGATGAAAGTTTAGTCAAGCAAAGGACCAAGTCCAAGAAAGTCATACTTCATAATTTATTCAGAACAAAGTTGGACTAGGAATCAGTAGGCCCTTAATAGATGTGTGACCCTGATAAATCACTTCTTCCTCTTTGATTCAGTTTCCTCATCTTTAAAAGGATCTAGAAAAGAAAATAGTGAACCATTATGATGTCTTTGTCAAGAAAACCCCAAATGTCTCACAAAGATTTGCTTATTCCTGAAACTACTGAACACAACATGCTCTAACTTACATTAGTCCACTTAATCCCACGTTCTAATCCAGGGGTCGGCAATGTATGGCTCTCAAGCCATAACTGGCTCTTTTGAGGGCCAGATATGGCTCTTTCTGCAGGAGCCATGAAGTCAATTTTTTTTCAGGTGCTGTTATAGGAGCGCACACTGTGAGTACTGTATGGCACTCACGAAATTACATTTTAAAAAAATGTGGCGTTTATGGCTCTCCTGGCCAAAAAGGTTGCCGACCCCTATTCTAATCCTTAATTCCATATCAGCTATGTTTGAAAAAGTGATCAAATTCTTGATCCGGTCATCATTCATGAGTGTCTACTTCCATAATCATGATCTCCAAAATTACTTTATCTCTTCATAATATTATATTATTTTCTTTCTCCTTTAGGTCTGATCTTTAATATGACTTCAAGTATCTATACCTGTCATAGTCCTTCACACTTACAGTTTGATACTGTCCTCCTTTTCTTATCTGATGAATAATATACCTCTTTCTCATTCTGTCCATACAAATCAATTTAATTACATATACTGAAAATTTTTGTCTTATTTTCATATCACCAACCATATTCTATAAAACCCCAATGTTGAAATGTTCTATATTCCCCCTATTTTACTAGAGTTCATGTGCTACTGTAGAGAGAAGATGTAAATAATGAAATTACACATTCATGAAACATAATTTCAACTGAACCCTCACATTATCTAAGCAATTAATTTACAACTCCTTAACCCCTTAACTGATTTTCTATCCTATTCCTAAGACTGTCCATTTCAAACTTTTTTAATCTCTTCAAGTCTTCCATGACACCCTCTCTGCTGAGAAACTTGACTCATATTTTAAATAAACTTAAATCATATTCCAAGAGCTTCCTTTTCTCTCCTTTCAGCCACACATCACACTGATATCTTTCCTCTACTTTTTACTCCTTTACCCCATCACACATGAATAAATGTTTATTTTCTTTGAAAACTCCATCTCTTCTACATGTACCCTTGATCAAATTTTGTGCCATCTTCTCTAATATGTGGTCATTCTTTAAACTCAACAGTATTGATAATCTTTCCCATTCTAATGCCAACTTCCCTGCTCCTACAAAACAATAACAATGAAAAAAATTCATCCCAGAAAAAAACAAAACTTGATTTTTCATTGTACCTTCCTTACTCAAAATAATGATAAATCTCTTCCAACTAAAATGAAACAGAAAAAATTATACAAGTTACCTAAATTTTCAGGTTTTTTGAGTGCAAGGAAGTCTTCTAGATCTGACTGTTGATGTGACAATAGGCTTGAAACAGATGGTAGAATCAGTCTCAAATTCAGAGGGATTTTAAGTATATGTGAATTCTATGTAGAGATATAAAGTACTCAATGCTACCTTGGACAAATAAATTATATGCCTGAATATCATCATCTGTAAAATGAAATTAGCGCTTCCTTCCAGCTCTAAAAAGCATCATAACATAAATTCAATGTTAAGAGAAAGCTTAAAAGCTATAAAGCCCAACCTGCCTATTTTTCAAGAAAAAAAAAATACGAGGAAGAGAGTAGTGAATGACATTCCTAGGATCATACCACTACTGAGTGTCTTAGGCAGAGCTTGATTCCTCCTTTTCCTGGCTCTAAATTCAGTATTCTATCCACATAATCTATAAGTGAATTAAGATAGAATATAGAAGAAGGAAAATCTCAGGTATTGGTCAATTTTCCTCCTTTGCTACATTGAAGTTTTACCCATTATTTACAAATGTTATCTCCAGAGACAAATCTTAGTCACTATCAGCTTTTGTTAATCAAAAATGTAAGCTTACATTTCTACTATACATTTGTAAAGTGCTTTCAACACATTGTAGTTTAATCCTTGAAAAGCTGATTTTTAATGGGTTATATCCAAAATAAAAAAGAAAATTGATTCACTTGAGTATATGAGTAATGCATTTGTAAGGTAGAGGCTATACAGTAGTCCCATTTTACACACTTGAAAAGAGACTTGTCTAAAGGTTCAATAACTTGTCTAAAGTCATAGAGATAATGAGTGATAGAAACGATACTCAGCACTCTATCTCCTGAAAATAAATCCTAAGATCTTTGAAGGAGATTATATTGCACAAAATAACTTCTATAATATAAGAGGACCCCTTCAGATTTGAATATATTGAGATTTGGAGTAGATTTTGAGGTAAGTTTCTGGGCCAAGAGTAAAAAACAAACATTAAGCACATATTATATTTTAGACTTTCTTGGAGTGAATATTGGGAACAGGTAGACATAAAAAAATCATAATAACCTGGAACTGTGGTGAGAGGCTATGATAATCACAAAAAAGGAGAAAAGAGTGCAGATTAGATGGAAATTAAGAAAAGAGGATGAAGATAATTAGACCTATCACCCATAATCAGGTAACCAATAACTATTCACAGTTAACTATTGGGAAAGGTACAAACAAACATATGATGGTTCCCCTTTCTGAGTACTCTGTATACATCTTGTATATATCTATTCATTTGTAGACTCTCTTCCATTAATAGAATGTGAACTCCTTGAATGTAGTGACTTTTTGGCCTTCTTTGTATTCTCATTGTGTAGCATGCTCTTTGGCACCTAATACATGTTTAATGGATATTTATGACCTGATCAAATGATCAACTAGCATGTGCTTAACTCTTCTTACTTGTGACTTGGGGTACAATGAAAAGAACAAAGATGGTCTGAAAAGTTGAACTCCTACCTTTGATGCTTACTGCCTCTGTATCTTCAGATCCCTTAAAATGAGGAAATGGGACTAAATGGCATTTTAAATCCAATCTAGTTATAGATATATGATTTGTTTTTATGTGAAATACTAGAGATATAAAGGAGAAAAAATAAGAGTCTGATCTCAAGAAACTGACATTTAAAAAAAACAAAACTTGAACAAGTAAGTGTAAACTATTTAGCTATTAAAGGAGTTTCACAGACAATAGTACCAGAGAGACATCTGATTCTAAAAATAATGCACAGATTCTTTCCAGAGTTTACCAGTATGATGACATTTTAAAAGTTTTATTTTGAAGATGTGAAAAAATAGAGGAAAGGGAAAATGGTGAATCAGATAGTGTCCAAAAGAGCTTTCCCCTCACCTCTCCTCTCCTGTCCTTTCTTCTCCTCTTTTTTCTTTCTCCTTTCCTATCACCTCCTCCTTTCCACTCCTTTACATAAAATGAAGACTATATTTTCCAACCATTATTCATTGTTTTGCTCTCTTGTTTAAAAAAAAAGGAATAAAAGAAAAAGAGAAAAAGCAATTAAAAATCTCCTATTTCCTTATAATAGTGCTTAAAACTCTGGAAAACAGTGACCTCACAGTCTTGCAGTTTTCTTTTCTCAAGACTTAACATGATTAGTTTTTCACCTGATTCTCATATTATGTGACCTTATGGCCTTTCACCACCTGAGTAATATTTCATATATTAAAACACCCATTTTAAAATAATGAAAGTATGACTGAATGAGATTCTGTTATTTGTGTAAAATCTTTATGGTTTCATCTACAGCTCAGAGGAACCACTGAGGTTCCTTTTTATTACAGTCAAACAAAAAATAAAATAAAATAAGTATGGAGGAAGGAAAAATCAAATTAAATGAGAGAGTAAAGGACTGAAAGTTATCTTCAACTTGACTTTGAAGGAATGCTTGTTCATCATCAACCTCTTGACACTTGATAAATCCATATATATAAAGGAAATATGCTAGTTGAAGGAGTAGAAAAGGAGTGACTGCTTTGATGTTTTAAAAATACTTAATTTTTTCCAACAGGTCTCTTCCTGATCACATTTTCATATATAAAATGATCAAGTGTTTGTATAGTGTTTCTATGTGCAGAATATTTTACAAGATGCTAAGAATGCCAAGAAAACACAAACAATCACATAATTTAACCCTTGAGAGAGACATCTCATTACTCTGTTCAAAACCTTAACTAGAGATCTTCATTGTCTCCAGAAAATAATAGTAGACTTTTCCATCTCTCATTCAAAGAGAGACTTATCTATTAGTGACTAAAAGTAATGATTGCTACAGATGATTAAAAGAAATATAAATTCAAAGAACTCTGAGGTTTGACTTCACATTCAGCAACTTGGAAATGGTGACAAAAAAACTGAAGAGTCAATATTAGAAGAGAATTTAGAAGAAAAGCACATTGATAATATGGTGGTAGATCTGAATTAAAAAATCAAATTATATGGAGAAAAAGAAACTTTTACTGAAGATCACATTGCTTGGCATGCATTCCAATGAAGACAAAGATGAAAAGAAATGTCTTAAACATCAAAGTATTTATTGTAGCATCAGTTGAAGTAACAAATCACTAGAAGCAAAAGAGAGACCAATTCTCTCTAACAGACCAACTGTTAGGGAAATTCCTGAGGAAAGTGTATTATATGAGTGAGGATGCATAGAATGTAGCTAAAACCTAATATATGTGTTGACCCTCTCAATTAGAATTTAATCTCCTAAAAGGATGCTACTGTGCTTTTTGCATATATGTTTTGCATACAGTAAGCCCTGAATATTTTTTAATTCATTGATTCATTCACTGGACTATTAATTCAACTAACTTTAAAAAAAAACAACTTTAAAATATCAAACCAATGCTCACCCAGCTTTTGCTTAAAGTAGAATCCATTATTCACCAAGACTAACCTTCCCACTTTTGTACAGCAATAGTCATTTAAACATTTTTCTTCTCATTGATCTAAATTTATTTTTCTCCCGTCTCTACCAATTACTCCTACTTTTACTTTCAAGGAATTTATAATCATTCAGTATTTGATTGGTCATTTGTCAAAGGATATCTGAATCTATTCAGTTGAACAAAGAATTATTAAATACTGACAACATGCAATACTCTGCCTCACCCTAAAAATCAAGTAGTTTTGAATATCATTCCAATAATTATCAGAGACAATGTTCCTTCTTTTGAGATTAAAGTTACACATGTGTATTCTTCCTTAAAAGGAGGCTTAATTTCATTTTCAAACCCTGTTCCAAATCTTATTAGTGCCTTCCTTTGTCTACACTGCAGTGGTTCCCAAATTTTTTGGCCTACTGCCCCCTTTCCAGAAAAAATATTACTTAGCCCCCTGGAAATTAATTTTTTTTAAATTTTAATAGCAATTAATAGAAAAGATAAATGCACCTGTGGCCATCACCGCTTTCCCGGATCGCTGTAGCACCCACCAGTGGGCAGTAGCGCCCACTTTGGGAATCACTGGTCTACAGGATGAATACCAGGCATGGTGTTAAAGTGATTTACAACTTGGTCACAGAATAATTATGTTAATGCTCTTTATTTTCCAATATATGATAACATTAATTTTCTTTTTAAAACCATATTTTTCAAATGAATACACCTTTAAGGGAGAATTTTTTGGAGATAATCCATCAAATTTATAGGGGGAGGAGGAAGTATAGATAGATATTGCAAATAAACAATAAGCTTTTTCCATTTTGAAAATACATATATAACAATATTTTTCTTCTTAGAACTAATTTAGTTATGCTTTTGTCCAATATTAGTGTGTCCTTTAACTTTTATTAATTTATGTTATATGTGAATGGTTTGCATGATTTGTTCTTTGAGCCACCAATTAATAAGGTGGACAATATTGAGTAATGATATATATATATGTGTATATATATATATATGCATTACATATGTATACATATATATCTTGTATTATTAAGATTATTATGTTACTCTGGTATCCATTAAAATTTTCTGACTCTTAATATTTATTCATAATTCCTGTCAGCTTTTGAATATGGTCTATATTCAATATAAAAGTGTGTGCTTTGCTAAAAATATCTATATTCCAATATTTCCGTTCAGAATCAGCCAGTTACTTACTCTGTGACAGGCTGTGTACTAGGCACTGAGGTACAGAAGCAAAGAATAAAATAATTCTACTTACAAAGATGAAATATTCTAATGGAGGTGAAAAATATTATTATGGAAGGAAAGTTATATGTATATATCATCTGTATTTAAACAACATCTACAACTATATCATCTCTATCTTATATATATCTACATCTATTATTTTTGTATCTATAATTCTAAAAATATAGGTACTGATGACACTGGAGGAGATCAAGTACACAACTAGAGGAACTGACCTTATCAAGAAAAGTCCCCTCTTTGTCAGAAAATGGGTAAAATGAGAAGAGATTAGGATGAGGTAAAAAGGGGTTGAGGTCAAGAGAATTCAAGAGGAAAGAGTTTGTATAGAAGAATCTCTCTTTTTTCTGAGGAAATTGAAAGACAATATCCTCAGTTAGAAAGTGTGGCAAAATAGGAATAGATAGCTGAAGTGGAGACAAGAATATATGAACAATTTCTACTGGAAGTAAGATAGGAGGTATATTCACAAAGAACTAAAAGAGAGTAGGAAAAACCAAATTGAGCTTGGAAAATATGGACTTATAATATGCAAATTATTAATAGTTTTGAGATGAATATATTCTAGTCGTAAAGTATGACTCATTAATAAGATGGCAGGAAACAGATGGTAAGAGTAATTCTGAGATTCAGCAAGAAAGTAGCACCAATTGGAAAAGGGTATAAGGTTTCAAGAGAAATAAATGGATAGTGTCAAGTGAAAATAGTGAACTATTTTTCTGCAATTTTCATTTCCTTTATTTAAAACCAAGGTTCCATAAAATCAGCCCATCACTAAAAACAAAAACAATAAACCTGCTAAAATGCAGTTTTGGTCCCTTCAGAACAAACGGTGGCTGGTTGTAAAAATCTGCTCTTTTTCATACCCAAATTCCCGTAGCATCAGAAGTCATTAATGGTTGACAGAAAAGGATGCCCTGTTGCTTTTGGTGGTGTTGATTGTCAAAGCACAGAGTACACTTCAAAGCTTCTCCCCAGCCTGGTCCTGGGGCACAAGCCCTCTTTACTCCCCAGGCTCTCTACAGCTTTCTCCTGCCCCTCGGAAATTCTGCCCCCCGAAAGCAGCCTGGTCCCACTGGTTGATATTCTAGCAAGGAGTTGGGGAGTAAATTATGAACTGGTATAATGTTCATTGATGTCTGAGGACCAGAGAGGATGGAAGTCTCAATGACAACCCAAAACAGTGTTAGATGGTAGGAGCATAGAGAAAGGAGGAATGATAGTTGGCTATCACCAGATAAAGTAATATGAGAATTTCTAATTAGGAAAGTTGAAGAATTGTGAGTAATGGAAATATCAGATATATGGCCATGCTCATCTGTGATATAAGTGAAGTGTAGAGGATAGGAAATTAAGGAAATTTAAGGAAAAATAGGAAATTAAGGAAACTGAGGAAAAGAGAAATTATGGAGATGAGGGAAAAATACAAAATTATAATCCTAATTATTTATTTATAGGTGTAGAAATTGGTGAGGAGGGGAAAATGTTGAGTCTGGGGCTGAACATCTTGAACTAGGAGGAAGAATGATCTGAATACCTGAATTTGATGTATTCTAGCAACCATGATTTTGGATGGGTAAGAAATTTTAACTCATTACATATCAAAAGATAATAATTTGCTGAATGAAGAACATAAAGGAATAGTATTTTAATGACAATGGCAAAGATAGACTATCCCTATGCATTTCAATTATTGCTAATTTACTTTTTTCATACCTTTCTATGATATATTACCCAACTATAAGAGAGGAATATTGAAGTTTCCAATATTTATTGCATTAACTGGCCTTTCTTTAACAATTTAAATCCTATCCTCTCTGGTGCATTATTTTTTACTTTAAGTATAATGTATTTTCTTTATATCTTTGGAAATTATTAATATTTATTTTCCTTTGATAAAAACATTACAATTCTTTTAACCATCTATGTCATAATAAAGTAGCTATAATTTCTCATTACCATTCTATATGTATCTTTAGTACTGAGGGAAAGATAAAGATAAAAAACATGATAGACCTGTTGTCCTTCTTGGATTGAAATTTATTCCTTATACTATATATGATCAAAGTCTACTTTGCAGATTTATTATTTCCCAAGCTCATTCAAGTCCCATCTTAAACTTCTGAGAATCAATCTACTAATTACCCTTTGCAATCACTGACTTCACATAATTAAATATAATAAAGCAAATTGTGTTAGTGATAGAAGAAAACAAACTAATAAAAAAGAAATACAACCTACTGAGAAATGCTACAAAGAGCCACTTATTCAAAAGAAGGATGTATAAGCTTTCAAGATTATTTAGTGAATATTCAATTTGCAGTCAAATTATACCAAATCTTTTTTTTAAATAAATCTTAAATGAAAGATGATTTATGTAAATTGTTTTAAAAGCTCCCCACATATAAAGTTACTTACATAATTGTGAATAAGATGCAGATGGTAGGTAGTCGTAGTTGTCAATAACTTGTTAGTTCATCTAGAGAATTATTAATGAAGTTTAATGATAGTTGGGACATGGTTTATTTTAAAACAGATTGAAAAGGAAGAAGTCCCAGTTATAAATAAGCAGTCACAAGTTCTTATTAAGCCACAAAGTGGTAAATTTTTCTGGATTTTCTCAATCTTATATTTCAAGTTTAGAACATATTTATGCCTCACTAGAGAAAGTCTTCATAAACAGGAACTCTCATTTTGAGAAAATCTCCTTTATGAACATCTGAATATATGAAGAGAAAACTTTGAGGTTCTATATGTATTTTATGTAATATGTATTTTAAGTTTCAATTTTTCCAGATTACATGTTGAAATATTTTAAATTGCTTTTTGAAATTTGACCTTCCATGTTTGCTCCCTCCTCTTATCTCCTCAAGAGGACAGGTAAAATCATATGTTATACAAGTGTTAGCATGCAGTACATATTTCAAGTATATCATGTGAATTAAGATACCTTTTGCTCACAGTAAAGAAAAATTCATGGTGGAAACAAAGGGAAAAAATGGTATGCTTCCATCTGCATTTAGACTCTGGCAGTTCCTTCTATGGGGACAGCCTTTTTATTGTGAGTTCTTTGGAGTTGTCCTGGATCCCTACATTACTGACAATAGTTGTCATTCACATTAAATCATTGTACTTTATTGTTATTACTGTGTACATCATTCGCCTGGTGCTTCTCACTATACTTTGCATCACTTCATAGAAGTCTTTCCATGTTCTAGGTGTAAGAAGAGGGTAGCAGATAGTTGGGGGTGTGTTCTGGTAAACCCCTGGTAAATGGTTTCATTCACTAGGGAGACACTTGGGCTTGCTACACCAGTGGAGTTTCCCTAATATGGATAAATTAGGGATGAGAAGTTAGAGGGAAATGTTGTCTATTGAATGAGACCCAAAGGAACCCTGACAATTGCTCAGAGCTGGGGTAAATTAATTCAAGCCTCCCCACTCTCCAATTGTTGAAAGCAGATCAAAATGGAGAGCTGTCCACCTTCCATCCACAACCCACAATGATTCAATCTCCCTCCCAAATAATTTGCTTTCCAGATCTGACTAGAATCTCTCAACAAGGGTTTATTCAGGAATGAAATATTTTGAGGGGTAAAGGAAAGATAGCAGGGAAAGGGGAGTAAGGTGATTCCCTCAATCCTGTTATCTGTCTATCCCAGGGCAGGGTAATAACAGATATTTCTTCAGAGATCACCAATGCCCACTTTGTCTGATTCTACACCCCAGTAAAATTCATATCCTTAAATTATCACTAGCTAAAGAGAGAAATGTAGAAATCAAAGTTCAAAACAAGATTGGTTAGCCCCCAGGTGCTGGCTCCCCCAGAAGTCCAGGCCCCCTGGCCCAATATGAAAAAAAAAAAAAAAGGTTTTTCAGGTTCTCCACCGGGTAAAGGAATAACAGTAGAACAAATGGCTGGTTTGATATTCACAAAGGTCACAAGGAAACTCCCTGGATTAGCTTGAAAAGTCTGCAGCCCAAAAATTTCACTCCTCCCTCCTTGGCTGTGCCCAAAGCTTGAGAGAGATCCATTGGCTCTTCCAGAATTCCTGGCCCCAGGCCAACTGTCCTTCTCCCTCTGGGTCAACTTCTATGTTCCATTTGTCAACTGTAACTGTAGGCTTACTTAAACTCTTACAATTTCTTGTCTAGTCCATTACATAGGGGATCACCTAGTTCATCATTTCTTATGGCACAGTAGTATTCAATTATAATTATATGCCACATCTTGTTCAGCCATTCCCAATTTAATGTCCATCCCTTTAGCTTCTAGTTCTTTGCCAATAGAAAAAAAGATGCTATAAATTTTTTTTTTGTCAGGTAGATACTTTTCCTCTAGCTTTGTCCTCTTTTGGATACAGACCTAGTAGTGGTATTGCTGGGTTGAAAAACATGTACACTTTGATGGCCCTTTGGGTATCTTCTAAACTGCTCTCCAAAATAATTATATCTCTTCATAGCTCCACCAACAATGGAGTTTCCAATTTTCCACAAGCCCTCTAACATTTATCATTTTTCCTTTTTGTCATATTAGCTACTCTGACATGTGTGACATCATAAACTCAATTTTAATTTACATTTCTTTAATTAATAGTGATTCAGAACATTTTTCATAAGCTTAAAGATCATTTTAATATCTTCATCTGAAAATTACCTGTTCCCATCCTTTGATCATTTGTCAATTGGTGAAAACTTTGAAGTCTTATACATTTGACTCAGCAGTTCTCTGTATATCTGAGAAATGAGGCCTTTGTCAGAGTCACTTACTCTAAATTTTTCCCAGTTTGTTGTTTCCCTTCTAATCTTGACAGCAGTCATTTTGTTTGTTCAAATATTTTTTTTTAATTTAATGTAGTCAGCATTGTCTATTTTACATCCATTAAGTTCTCTATATCTTTTTTAGTTCATTTTTTCCCACCACCCCCCTTCCTTCTCCTCTCGCAGAGCTGACAAGCAATTCAACTGGGTTATACATAACATTGTTCAAAATCCATTGCCATGTTATTTATATTTGCAATAGAGTGATCTTTTAACATCAAAACCCCAATTATATCCCCATCGAACCACATGATTGATCGTATATTTTTATTCTGTATTTCTGTTCCCATAGTTCTTTCTCTTGTTGTGGACAGCATTCTTTCTCATAAATTCTTCTGGATTTTCCTGGATCATTGCATTGCTTCTAGTAGAAAGGTCTATTAAAATCGATTGTGCCACAATGTATCAGTCTCTGTGTATAATGTTCTCCGGGTTCTGCTCATTTCACCCTCCATCAGTGGATGTTCTTCAAGGTCACAAAGAAATCCTCCAGTTCTTCATTTCTTTCAGCACAATAGTATTCCATCACCATCAGATACCATAATTTGTTCAACCATTCCCCAATCAATGGACATTCCCTCATTTTCCAAATTTTTGCCACCACTAAGAGCACAGCTGTAAGTATTTCTGTACAAGTATTTTTTCCTTATTATCTCTTTGGGATACAAACCCAGGAGTGGTAAGCCTGGATCAAAGGGCAAGCATTCTTTTAAAGTCCTTTGTGTATAATTCCAAATTGCCCTCCAGAATGTCTGGATTAATTCACAACTCCACCAGCAGTGTCCCATTTTGCCACATCTCCTCCAACATTTATTACTTTCTTTTGCTGCCATACTGGCCAGTCTGCTAGGTGTAAGTAAGTCAGAATTGTTTTTATTTGCATTTCTGTAATCAGGAGGGATTTAGAATGTTCTCTATATCTTGTTTTATACAACATGCATTAATTTCATTAGATTCCTTCAAATTGTTTTAGGTTTCACTTAATTTTGATTCCCATATTATGTTAAGTTGGATTTAAATGAAAATTTTTATTAAGTACATTGTTTTAGTCAAGATAATTGGTCATCTATTGAACAACTACAGTTTCAGCACTATGCTATACAATGGGGATACAAATATATACGTCAAACTGTATATCTTCAAAGATCTTACATTTTAATTGAGGGAAGCAAAGGGAATGCATACAATTGTTAACAAATATAAAATAAACACAAAATAATTTTTACTCAATTTTTCAGACCTGCACAAGCCAGGGAATTGTTAAATGAAATGGAAGGAAGATAATTTCAGTTCTCTGGTTTTTAACTTTGAAAGAGAAAACATGTGGTTCCAGATTCTCTTAATGTCCTTTAAGGGAAAGAGAAATCAACATAGAGAAGAACCAGAATCTTGACCATGTCCTTGTTCCTAGTGTCTTGTACTAGAGACTGGACAATTTCCCCTTCAGTGAAAACTGAGATTGCCTCTTGGTTTAGTTGGGTTATCTCACAAGCAAAGAGAGAATTTATTCATTTTGTATTATCTATTATGCTCTCATATGTATATCTTTTCTCATTTCTGTTTTGATAAGGACATCGATAAACGCAGTGGTTCCCAAACTTTTTTGGCCTACGGTCCCCTTTCCAGAAAAAAAATAGTATTTAGACCCTGGAAATTAATTTTTAAAAAATTTTAATAGCAATTAATAGGAAAGATAAATGCACCTATGGCCATCACCGTTCCCCTTGATCACTGCAGCACCCACCAGGGGGTGGTAGTGCCCACTTTGGGAATCACTGGATGAAAGTATGTATTCACTATATATAATATGATGGAACTTCTATTTGGTGGGGAGAGTGTCAAGCTTTGGATATCTATATCAACATTGGCATCTACATCTAAATCTATATGCATATGCTTCTAACTCTATATCTATATCCACACCCCTCTCTATATATATATAGTGTGAGATGTTCCTTTTGCATTAAAGGATAATGATTAGAAGCACATCTGGAACTTAAATAGTATTTCCCCAGATTAACAAAATTTAAGAAGGGAGTCAAGGAGATGAAGCTATACCTCCATACCTATCTCTCAGGAGAGTAGAATCTTTGCCCATAAAATCCTGCTTCTCCTCCTAACAGAAATTTATGTCACCCTTGAAGGTAGAAAGGGGAGGAGACTCTTGCCCTGAGAAATCTCTTCTTTCCTCTCTTTGTACCACATCTAGAAAAATCCACCTTTGAATGTATATAACCAACATGGACAAAACCACACACTCATTAATATATGTATGTGTGTGTACACACAAACAGCTCATATCAGAAAGCAATTTTATTGGTTTTAAAGAGACGGTATTTTTTAAATTTCATAGTGCTATGAGGCTCTTTCTATCTGGGAGATAGAAATTTCACCTTTCCAATCTCCTCCCCTCCATGTTTCAGTTAACAAAGCATTCTGTGCTGACAGTCAGCACTCTCAACATTGCTCTTCTAAATTCTCTCTGACAGCACAATGATGAAACATCTCTTGCCTTTGCAGTTTAAGTCATCATCAAACACCCATGCTTTCTGTGAATTTTGCTTAAAAACTGCACAATTCAAGTAAAATTTTTAAAATGAGATAGAAGTGTAGGCTTGGGTTGGTTCAACTTCCAGATCTTCTATCTAACTGAAATAAGCTTCTATCAAAGCTGCCAAGAAAATGAGTTAGGCTAGATTCAGGGATTATAGACAGAACAATAATAAAGTTTGATAGGAATATCATTTCACTGTATTATATTGTACTGCATTTTAAATTTGTGGGGAGAGGTTGCTAGAGGCATATGATTCATTTTTCCATATAATGAAGAGATATTTCCTGGGGCCTTCACTGACTGGCTTATTCAAGATTTCTTCAATTATTTAAAAGATTTTAATATGAACAAATATAGAATAGTTCCCAAATTAAAGCACAGAACAGTGGTTCCCAAACTTTTTTGGCCTACTTCCCCCTTCTGCCCCCTTTCCAGAAAAAATATTACTTAGCACCCTGGAAATTATTATTATTTTTAAAATTTTAATAGCAATTAATAGGAAAAATAAATGCACCTGTGCCCATCGCTGCACCCACCAGGGGGTGGTAGCACCCACTTTGGGAATCACTGGCATAGAATCACAAAATCTGAGTGTGGGATTGGAGAAACTTCAATGATATCTAGTCAAATCCTCATATGAAAGACCTATACTCCTATTCCAGAGCCAACAAGCATTCATCCAGTCTCTTCTTGAAGACATTAGAATCTATGAAGAAGTGTGGCCTAGTGGATTCTATCAAACTTAGAATCAAGAAGATTTGACCTTAATTTAGAACTGAATTTTCATTGTTTTAGGGAATTCTAGTGAATTTAA
This sequence comes from Gracilinanus agilis, assembly GCF_016433145.1. NCBI lineage: Eukaryota > Metazoa > Chordata > Mammalia > Didelphimorphia > Didelphidae > Gracilinanus > Gracilinanus agilis. The sequence continues at coordinate 20,560,450 of NC_058131.1, read as the reverse complement.
GTTTTTATCCAAGGAAGATTTAAAATCATTCTGTATTTTTCAGTCTTAGGTACCTGAAAGCATGAAGATTCTGGGAATCATCCATATGTAAGCAGATGGCTCAGAGACTGGCATTGAATCCACATATTCATCACACTAAGACTTGCGTTCTTTGCATGATTCTTAGGTTCTTCCTTAAGAAAACAATCTTACCTTAGATATTTATTAGCTATATGATCATAACCTGAGAAGTTAAGATTTCTGAAATTTAGGACTTACTAACTCATAGATTTTGGTGTTCTACAATTCAATAAATAGCTATCTGGCACAAAGTCCTAGACTTGAATAAAGAAGATCTGAGTTCAAGGCCAGCCTCAGGCACTTGGTGAGTAAATTTGGTCAAGTCAACTTCTGAAGAATAATAGGTGCTTTTCAAATGTTAGCCATCAATGATTATCATTAGCATTATCATTTCTTCTTTCTTTTCTTTCTTTGCTTCAAAACTCTGGAATTCAGTTACATAAAGGAATGAAGGATTCCATAAGAGGACTCTATTTTTAATCAATTTTTCTTGTGTGAGCCAAATAAAATATGAGCTCATAAATGACAGGGATCATTGCTTTTCCATACTTCTATTCCCTAAGTTTATCTTTTCCTGGCACATAAAGATCATTAATTTAATTAGTAATGATGAGTAGTTTAAGTACTTTTTTGGTAAACAAAGGTTCCACTATAATGTCCTTTCCCAACACCCTCCTCCATAAAAATCTCACGCCTGCATACACACACACACACACACACACACACACACACACATACACTCACACACAAATACTCCTTCCTTCCTATTAACTGTTTTTTTAGGGTTCCTATTGTGGTTTTACACTGAACCACTCTGAAAGTTTAATGAGTCACTTCTTTCTGAGCCTCAGGTTCTTCATTTATAAAATGACAATAATAGGTACTAAATATAAGCTTTTTGATAGAATACTTTATGTCCTCCACCAAATTCCAGATTCCATTATCCTCTATGACTCCATATAGGACTTTTGTTGGATGCAGGAAGGCATGTTTTCAGGTGGCCATTTTATATCATTCCCAAGGCAATCAGTGGATAATAAAATAGCAATGACTCCCTTGATTCCTCCTGTCTGAGAGCCAGATATGTGACTTTGTGCTTCTCTTTCAGCGTTCTTTGGTAACTAAAGGAATTGTGAAGGAGTCTAGACTCTTTGCCAAGAATACTAGTCAGACCCCACCAATGTTGTACCCCTAAGTGTAGAGTATAGTATCCTGCAACCCACTTCTATTTAACTATTAATAGATTAAATTCTACAAAGGAATATTAATATCTAAAAGGATATTCCCTAACATATAAACACATCCCAAAACATGGGGCTTAATTCTCTTTTCCTTGATCACCTTTGTCTGTTGGGAGAGGAAGGAGATTAGGTCAAAACTAAGTTCAGTCCCAAATTCCAAGTCAAAATTTTCCTTGTGCTCAGGACCCAGCTACTCTTGCTTTTCAGGGCTTGCCACAGACCAGGACTGATAGGCAAGAACATCCCACTTGGAATTGTAGTTCCAAATCACTGGTATTGGATACTGAAAAGGACAAATAAAACAGAACAGAGACAGAAAACTCTAGGCCCAGTGTTCAAAGCTGAGGCAAAAGATGAGAAAAAAGTTGTCCACTCTGCTGGTTCAGTTCATGGTGCCTTTGCCCTGGATGAACTGTGACCTTTCCTCTGGAAGCAGTAGATTAGTACACAGAAGAAAAATGAAAACCATATCAGTCTATCTTATATTAAATATTGAGCGTGTTATTTCTACAAGCCAATCCAATGAAGCTACTCATTCCTCCATTATAGCATACTAGGAAGCAAAGTGTATTCAAGTTAAGTGATCTGGGTGAATGTAGGCTCATGGCAAGGCACTAACGCTAAATTGAAGCTACTACTATTGCTGCTGGTAGTGGTGATGGTGATGATAATAAAAGCATTAATTCAAATAGCGCCTTTAAGGTTTACAATACACACTGCCTAAAATATTTGGAATGCTTCAAATATGTGTGTGTCATCACTGGGCAGGAGGGTAAGTTCATCTTATCTACATTATTCCAATTTTAGTATAGGTGGGGTATGCAGGGAAGAACTAGCATTTCTGGTGTGAGGGCTTGCCAAGCAGTTTTGAGGCTTCTTATCCACCTTTGTCGTCCACCTTTCAGCTAACTCTCACTTGTGATTCCAAGAAGCCTCAGCCTAGTACAGTGGTCTTAGTAGATGGGCTCATGGCAATCAACAGGACTCAAACACTTCAGTGTGTTAGGGAGCTATCTCTCTCATGCAAGAATATGAAAACTTCCCCCAAAGGAATGCATAGATAAAAACAATGTCTTCCAACACTCATGAAGGTGGATGAAGCAAGTGCACTTAGGAAATTTAGACATCAAAGACTACAAGGTCATCCACTGCAGCCTGGGCCATTGGGGACCATATTGACTCTTGTCTTGTCACTGGACTTGGATGACTCTAGAAGAGAGTCTAAAGATTTGTGTTACTATGTTCCACTCAAATCCAATTCACGGGCAAAGTCAAGACATCATGTTATGATGATAATAACAGATAATTTGGAGAAGCAGATAAATGTGTCAGGGTTAGTAGACCTTCAAATCACAGGCACTGATTGACAGGTTTCAGTGAGAAAGGAGGGGTTTAGACACTCCTGGATCTCAAACCCCTCCCCCCTAAGTCAGTTGCTGTTCAGTTGGAAAATGAAGACTGGCTAAGATTCTTCTGGTAAGTTTCTGTTATGGCTGAACCCCAATGATGTTCCCTTTCTTTAATTTATATTCCTCACAGGTCTGATAGAGGAATATGTAGAAGCTAGTTATCTAACTGTTGAGGACTGAGATAAATGATCTTCTTAAAACTGGCAGCTGACAGGATTCAAACTAGATGACCAGACTTGAGTTGTGAGTATTCCTCCAAATAATTTCCAGGCACAGATTTTGAAGATAAACTTATATTAAGAAGTCAAAAGGTAAACTAGAGGAGTTAATGAAGGTATTTGAATAAGGAAAGGTGACCCTGATCTATTAGGTTGAAGCTGCCCTTTCTCCCCACAGAAGGGGGTGAAGGCACCTAACTGAATTTGCTCTCTTGTTAGATAATTTATATATCGAATTCACTAAATCACTAAATAATTATTATATTGATATTTATAAGGATTAATTCTAACAAACAGGCTAATCCCTGAGTAGAAACCACACTGGCTTATGCCACAATGGCCTCTCAGGTGAACCCCCCAAGTCTGGAACAGTAAGCAGTGTGTCTGATCACTTCACCCCCCACAAAGCAACTGCCAACTCTTCTCAACTGCCCCCTCACCCAAAGTTCTCCAGGGGGGTCCCCTGGAATTCTGGGTGAGGCTGTCCCTGTATCTTTGCAGGGATTCCATGCATCCATCTCTACATAACAATCATCATGTGATGCTATTGGTCCTCTCTAAAAAGGAAGGACTAATATGTTTTGCTTACATTACATCATTTTAACTACAGCTAAAGAATGATCCCCTCTGATGACTAATTTTACTCTTCTGTCAATGAACAGAGACAGTGAGTAGACCTATGAATGTATTAGTATTAAGAATTTTCCAGGAGGGAAGAAACATTTCTCTTCAAGTAAACAGCTCTCTGACTTAAAAGCTTAGAAAGTTAACTAGAGGGGGCAGCTGGATTCTGAGTGGATTGAGAGCCAGGACTAGAGACAGGAAGTCCTAGGTTCAAATCTGGCCTCAGACACTTCCTAGATGTGTGACCCTGGCCAAGTCACTTAAACCCCATTGCCTAACCCTGTAACAAATAAAATTAATATAGAAGGGTATATATGTACATGATATTAGGGTTTAAAAAAATTTTTAAAGATAGTTAACTAGAGCCTGGAAGAGAGGAGGCACTTTTCCAGGCCAAATGGTACATGTGAAAGAAGATATCCTTTCTAACACTGAAGGTAGCTCTTTCTCCACTGTACCCTGATGCCTGTAGATGGACAGATTAAATCCTATTTCCTCCATGACTTTTCTCCTCATCTCTCTGACTAGAACTGTAGCTGGTAATGCCAAAATTCAAGGCATTTATTAGACACTTAATGCATTTCTTAAGTGTTTACTCTGTCCAGGCACAATTCTAAGCTTTGAGATACAATACAAGATAAAGAAAAACCTTTGGATCTTGCCTATTATATTCCAAAATGCGCTTGAGAAAATGATAGTGGCAAGGGGGATTGTTAATTCATTTCTCATTTGTGTCTGTCTCTTAATGACCTCATTTGACATTTTCTTGGCAAAGATATGAGAGTGCTTTGTATTTTTTTCCAGATCATTTTCCAGATGAGAAAACTAGAAGAGTTAGGTGACTTACTTAAGATCATGAAGCTAGTATATGTCTTTGTGTATATTTAAACTCATAAAGTTGTTTTGTCTAATTTCAGTCTCAGTGTTCTATCCACTTTGGTACCTAGTTTGCCAGGCAAGGGGGACGTTGCCCTTAATTCAACTCTGAAAAATCAATTCAGTTGAAGGTAGTCAGCTGCTCTGTTCTAGGAGAGGCTAAGAAGCTACAAAGGGAGTTGCATGAAGCCTTTGTTATCAAGAGTAAATAAGGTAATCTGAGTGGGTCACCTAGGCAATTTGGGTGTGAGGAAGGATAAAGAGGACATTAGGTGATTTTAAGGTGATTGGAGGAGGAATGAAGATAAGGGAAGGTACATAGGAGATAAAGGAAATGGGGTATGTAGGAGAGGGCAGCTCAAACAGGTTTATTCCCAGAGGCTTGAGGCAGAGAATACAGGAAGGAAACTAGGGCCAGTAAGATATGTTTAGGTTTTGGCAGGAGGGTTTCTCTTGTTAGTTTCTAAAGTCTCTTGAGGGAGGAGTTGAGAGGGCCCCTCCCTGCCAGTCAAACTGATGGCTGGAGGAAGTCTCAGATAGGTACTTCCTGCCAAGACAGATGCCCCCAGTTCTCTCAAGAAATAAAAAGAAATTATTTCTTCCCTCATTAGCCCTTGTCTCAATTTTCAATACAATGATTCATCAGAGGCTTTGAGCAGGTAACAAGGGGATTTATTAATCTCAGGTTAGTCAGAGGGAAAGAGGCTCATGATTTTCTAACTGCTTCTAGGGATAGGGGTGATGGTGGGGGACGGGTCACGGAGAGGTTTAGACAGAGAGCCTACTCTCCCAGTCGGGAGATTTGACTGCCTTTTAAGTAAAGTCCTTATTAAATCACTAAAATTAAGGGTAACTTATTTGGGGATACTCTACTTGTCTATAGAAACTAAAACCCACAATGTTGAATCACCAAGCCCTCTCTTCCACCCAGGGCCCAAAAGAAATTCAGGGGAAGGGGAGGGAATGTAGATGGAGAAATCAGGGAAAGGTCCAGAGAGATGAGATAGGTTTAAATTTCCCCAAGACAAATAAGCACAGGCCAAGGCTGAAGCAATTAGGTTAAAGCCAAGCCAAAAGGCCACAGCTAACAGGCTAAGCCAAAGCAAAGCCTCCAGCCACAGCGAAAGCCAGAAGGCAAAAGCCTTGTCAGTTGGAACTTCACCTCTATTTATAATTTCAAGTTCTAACTGACTTTCTGAAGATTCTAAGACTTCTAACTGACTTTTTGTGACCATTAGAAATTATAGGAGCAAAAAGTTTCTGTTAGACACCGCGCATTGCACCTTCTAATTAGTAGCTTACTATTTAAGGTAATTATTATTTTATGATTAGTATGAAGCTATTATATTTCTGCTTATTAAATGTATACATGTGCTCCCAGCAGCCTTTATATTTAGGTACCTTGGTACAAAGCACTTCTTGTGTTTATCTAATTGTGGCTCTGGTTTTAACACAAAAAAGTATTTCTCCCCTTTCCTCTACCACAATTCTTACTGTCAATAGTGATAATTTGATGTCTATTTTACTATGCTGTACTGGTATATGTCTTATTTTTTCAAATGATGATGTTTTAAACCCATGATAAAATGTAATTTTTAATGTAAAAATGTCATCTCTCTTACACCATAAAGCCTTGTTTTTACTTTTTGCTTTTGCATTTTAAAAGTAAGGACATGCTTATACATTATTTTATCTCAGAGAAATTTACACATTGTAACAGCTGCTTTGTAAATATTTGTGGATAGAAAGAAGGTAATGGTAGAGGGAGGGAGAATAAGCAGCTGAAACATGAAGCACATCAAATTTCAAATCTATTAAGCATTTCAACAAACAATTATCAAACAATGGTTGAGGACAAAACATTGTACTAAGTCTTATGGGTAAATAATTAATTACTGGGTTTAGAGAAAGGGGAGAAGGAGGACTGATTGGACAGATAATAACAGACTGGGAACAAACACAAAAATGGAATCACAGACAACACCTACAGACACAGGTTAGAGACAGTTTGGACTGGCAGTTAACTCCAACAGCCATCCAGGCTGGGAGACTACTATAAACTATAAGAAACCCTCTAAATAGTGAAACTAGGACAAGGGACTTACAAACTCAAGTTTATTAAAGATAAAAGGGAAGGAAATAAGGGGAGAGGTCACCCTGACAACTAGGATTCTATGGACAAAACACAGGAGCTAGGAGAGGGAATAAATGTCTACACTACACTACCAAGCTGTCAGCCTACCTGGCTGAAGGGATTAGGGTTTCTCACAAGTTTGGTTCACTGTTGCTTCAATCTTTACCACAGGAAACAGATTCTCAGCAATATAATCCAGGAGGGTAAAACCAAGGAGCTTGACTGAAACTGGGATGTCTAGCACCCAGCCTGATCTTCTTGCTCAACTTGCAGGTTTTTCTCTTGTGAGATTGATCCACACTTCTTCCTTGCCCCTTGACTGGGATAGCTAATAACAGCCACATACTCCAACTGCCTCAACTCTCTCCACAGAGTCACTCAAGGAAGGAAATATGGCTTCCCTTTCTCTTCATTCCATAATTGGAACTCTCAGTCCTTAGACAGCTTGGGTACTAAATTCTTCTTACCCTTAGGAAACTTTATTTTTCTCCAGGAGACACACACAAAGAAGGGTATCTGGGTGGCTCAGTGAATTGAGAGCCAGGCCTAGAGTTGGGATGTCCTAGGTTCAAATCTGTTCTCAGACACTTCCTAGCTGTGTGACTTGGGCAAGTCACTTAACACCCATTGCCTAGTCCTTGCCACTCTTCTGTCATAGAACCAATACTATGTATCTTCTTTCATACATAGTATTGGTTCTAAGACATAAGGTGAGGGTTAAAAAAGATAAGAAGAAAAGAGGGGAAAAAGCAAAGAGGCAGAACAATCATAGATGTTGCGTTGGAAATAAAGTTGGAATGTTTATTAATCATAAAAGAGAACTGCCCAATGAAAGAAGAGGGTCTATATTGAGGACAGAAATGTATTTGGTTTTATAGTGTAATGGGGATTTGGTACATGCCTTGACCACTTAAAATGGTAAGAGGATTATGCCTGTGATCTAAGAGATGGCATGTTTTCATTGTCATTTTTTCTGTATTTTGAAGAAAATATTCCTTTGTAGGATCTCAATTGATGATTAGGTGTTAAATTGGGGGGAAATAGCCAATAGGAAAATGAGCCAACAAAAGGAGAAAGAAATTCCTTAATAACTTATTATTTCATAGAACCCTGAGAGTTTAAATGAAACAGAGCTGATCCTCAGAGATCAGGACTAGAGTTAACCACTTTACCAAAAATATATAAAATTCTCTAAAAGTATATGACATTCAAAATATACAAAGTGGAAGCTATCAGATGAAGAAATTAAAACTATCTATAGACATATGAAAAGTATTCCAAATCATCATTAACTTGAGGAATACAAGTTAAAACATCTCTGAGGAACCACTTCACATCTATCATATTGACTAATATGACCAATAAGGAAATTTTCGATAAATATTGATGGGGACATAGAAAAATTGGACACTAATACACAGTTGGTAGAATTGTGAAATCATACAACTATTCTAGAGATCAGCTGGAACAATGCCCAAAGGGCCATAAAACTTTGTATACCTTTTGATCCAGCAATATCCTTATTAGATCTATATCCCAAAGAGATAAAAGAAAATAGAAAAGTTCTTATGTACAAAAATATTTATAGAACCTTTTTTAAAAGCAAAGAATTAGAAATTAAGGGGATATCCAACAATTGGAGAGTGGTTGAACAACTCATGGTATATGCTTGTAATAGAATGCTATTGTGCTTTAAGAACTGTTGGACATACTGAATTCAGAAAAATATGGAAAGACTTATATGAAATGGTAAAGCGAAGTGAGCAGAAACAGAAGATCATCATATTCAGGAACAGAATTATCACACTATGATGAACTGTGAAAGACTAAACTATTATCAGAAATGGAAGGCTCCAAGGTAACCCCAAGGAATGCATGATGGATGATGTTATCAAAGCCATATAATGAACTTTCAGAGTCTGAATGCAGATCAAAACACCATTTTTACTTTATTTCCTTCCTAATTTCATTCTTGCATATGCAATATGTGTCTTCTTTCAGAGCATGAGGAATATGGAAGTATGTACTTCATGACAGCATTGTTATAACCTATATTAGACTATTTGGGAATGGGAGGAAGGAAGGGAATGAAGGAAAGAATGTATATAGTGAAATGTCAGATAATAGGATAATTTCTACATGTAAATGAATTTTTTAATATAAAAAATAAATAAAACATATATATATGTATATATATATATATATATATATATGACTTTACCACTTCATCCATTTTGCTTTTTCAACAGGTACAAAATGTTTTATCTCCCTAATTTCTCTTCGCTCACATTAATATAATTTCTGTCACTGTCTGTCTATCTGTCTCTCTGTATTTCTCTGTCTCTCTCTCTGTCTCTCTCTCTCTCTTTCTCTTCCCAACTCTGTTTGTCTCTGCCTCTGTTTCTGCGTTTTTATCTCTGTATGTCTGTCTTTGTTTTGTCTGTGTCTATTTCCCTCTATTTTTTCTCTCTATCTCTGTCTCTCTGTCTTCTCTCACTGTTTCTGATTTTGTATCGCTATCATTGTTGTCTCTGTTCTATCTCTCAGGCTCTGTTTTTCTATCTTGCAAATCTCTGTTTCTCTATCCGTGTCTCTCTTTGACCCTCTCCCCATCCTCTCTCTGTTTCTGTCTGGTCTGTCTGACTGTCTCCTGTTCAACAGGTCAGCTCTGGTTTGTGTGTCAAATGGTGAAAACACACATCACACACCTCTGTGGCCTACTTTAACACCTGTATCTCAATAACCCCATGTACATGGAAACACCTGCTTTTTAGCTTGTGGGAAAATGTAATGAATAATAGAATAAATGGAAAGAACCAGACCCATGAAGTCTGAAGAGGAAAAAAGTATAATCTCTCCCCTAAGCCTCGGACTTAAAGGATTAACTTCCCTGGCTACAAATAGGCAGATGGTACATTGACTTACTTGGAGCATATTTTGGGTTCTTTTTGAAAAAAAGAACAGATACACTTTGAAGGGAAAATGCAAATATCAAGTTACATCTTAATTTTAATGGTTCACATAAGGCAAATGAGAAATCTATTACCATGTGATTTTAAGTCAGCTAGCTTTATAGATAATAATAATAATAATAATTTATATTTTATAGAAGTTTTCCATATGCTTTATTAGTATTGTCTCATTTGATCCTCACAAAAAAACTTAGGATAGAGGTATGATTATTATCCCCAGGTTTTTCATTGAAGAAACTAAGATGAACTAACTTCCAAGGTCATATCACTAGTGAAGAAAGTTAAATGCCTGAGACAAAATTTGAAAACAGGTCTTCATGACCCCAACCGTAGTATTCTAGTCTTTTTGTTCTATCCATTGCTTAACTTCCTGTGTTTAACTAGTTTAACAGGGGTCTTTGAACTTGAATGGGGAAAAAAAAACCCTTATTTTATTTTGTTAGAAGTTGGTTTACTTCATAATATTATGCATTTTGATTTATGAATTGAAATCATTCCTCTGAGAAGAAGTACTTAAGTTTCACTAGAATGTCAAATGGGCTCTAAGGTACCTATATATATGCACCATACACCCTCTCCACAAATAGTTTAAAAACTATTCCTCTAACATCTTTCAGGCTGATTTAGTTAGATGAAGAAGAGAACTATTAGATGTGAGGATAAAAATAGAAATAAACATCCAATCATTTTCTTTGACAGTTAAAAAATGAAAAAAAAAAGAGTGGTCTCCATCAATGGGTGAATGATGAGCATCTGCATTATATGAATGTAATGGAATAACATTTTACTTCAAGATATTATAATTATAAGTAACTTATAGACATCTGAGAAGATTGGCAAACTCTAATGGAGGACAAAATAAGGGTAATAATAAATAAATTTACATGTATATCAGAACATATTTAGACATACATGTTACATGTATGATAACACATGAGGGTATGCACACTTGCATGTGTATTGAATGTTTGAATGTAAATGAAAATAACACTATAAGGCAGCTTTTTTATGCAAATGCCAATTGTTTCATGGAGAATCTGAAATGAAACAAAATTCCTTTTCTTAGCAGAGTAGAGAAGAACAGTATTGTAGATACAGAATACAGCATATGCTATTAGGCATGTTTGCTACATTGGTTAATTGTTTAACTCTTCTATCTTACAATGGAAGATTCAACATCTTTGGTGGCATATTAAGAAGTTACTATAATATATATTTTAAAGGATAACAGTAAAAGACCCATAAAAACTATAACGCAATACCTTCCATTCTCAAAATTAGTATACGAAGTATATTTAATATATGAAAGTCTCTTTAGGTGTATGGAGATAGTCATCCTAACAACAAGTGGCCATATGTAAATGTGATTTTTAAAATTTGCTTTAAAAAATCCTTACCTTCCTCCTTAGAATCAGCACTGTGTATTTATTCTAAGATAGAAGAGTAGTAATGAGAATTAAGTGACTTGCCCAAGGTCACACAGCTAGGAACTATCTGAGGTCAGATTTGAACCAAAGACCTGCTGTCTCTAACCCTGGCTTTTTCAATATACTGAGTCATCTAGTTGCCCTTATGATTTACTTTTGACATTTTTTTCTCTATTAAAAAAATTCTTACTATTTTTTACCTATCAGAGAACTCCTTGCTTCACTTTTGAGCCCTGTTTCAAGGATCCTCAGTTTTAATCAGTTATATTTAGTCTACCCAGATCTGCAAAAACAGTTAAGAAGTTTGTTTTACATGTCTAATATTGAAAAATGCTTTGTGTGTTAGGCTGTTTGCCTTCTCAGTGGGTAGTAAAGGGGACTAGATGGAGAAAAAGAATTTGTAATTGGAATTTTTTTTTAAAGTTCAAAATCTGAAATAAATATTCATGTTAAAATGATATCAATAAATATAAAATGTTATAGTAAAATGAGAGTAAATTTTTTTTTGTTTTGTTTTTAATTTCTGTGTATTGACTTATAGGTGGAAGAGTAGTAAGGGTAGGCAATGGGGGTCAAGTGACTTGCCCAGGGTCACACAGCTGGGAAGTGTCTGAGGCCGGATTTGAACCTAGGACCTCCCGTCTCTAGGCCTGGCTCTCAATCCACTGAGCTACCCAGCTGCCCCCAGAGAGTAAAATTTTAAATGAGTTACTGAGGGGCTCTGCTACAAGCCTCACCTCAATTCTGTAATATATATTCTGGTTGATCAAAGAAATCATTTCAACAAACACTTCAGTATTGTTCACTGAATATTTCACTATTGTATAGCCAATTGAGAATGGTAAGAAATGATCTTAAGGTAGATGAAGGGTTCCTTCAATCTTTGATATATCTGGGCTGTCAAGCTCTTGAACTTGCTTCATTGGCACAGAACATTATCTACCCATGCCTTCTCATCATGTGTATTCTTTGTGTATAGTCTTTAAGAAAACTTTCATGCAAGATCATTCCATCTAATATGCTAAAGGCCTTCTGTTAGGACATTTTATATGCCAGATGTAGTAGAGGAATCCTTGTGCTTCTTAACTTTTTTTTTTCTTTTTCTGTATGTTTGCCCTTATTTTATGATCAGACGACATCTTGGTTTTATCTTCTGGACCATATCCCTGTTGGTAATATTTGTAACACATTTGCATTCACCATCTTGTTTTGTTTTATTTTGTTTTCTCCCAGTGTTCTTTGAGTGAGCTGCAATTCTGATTCCTCTGAAATTAAAGGACTTGGTTTTTCATTTGTGCAACATCTGTTGGTTTATTGTGGTATTAACAGCATAATAATAATAAAAGACATTTATATAATACTTGCTACATGTCAGAATCTTACAATTATTACCTCATTTCATCCTCACAATACTCCAGTTTTTAGGTGTTATTATTATCCCCATTTAAAGATGAGGAAAGTGAGGCAAAGAGAGATTAAGTGATTTACCCAGAGTCACGCAGCTAGTATGTGTCTGAGGCCAGATTTTAATTCAGGTCTTCTGGACTCCAGGCCCAGAGCTGTGCTATCAAGATGTCTCAGATAACTTGTGGGCTTGATGAACAAGAGGAGCCCTGATCAGAGGTATTAAAGAAAGTGGGAAAGAAAAAACAAAAAGCTTTAGTTGTAAATGATACATACACATATTTAAAGTGTCAATCAAACATTAGTGAACACCTATGCACCAGCCACTATACTCAGTGATGTCCCAAAAGGCTTAGTATGATTTTAATTTATTTAAGTTTAAATACAATTAAATATATAAAAACCTAAATATATGAATCTATCAAATCACAAACATATATGTGTATATCTAATGTTTATTAATAAATAGAGACCATATATAATGTTTAGAATAATTAACATGTATAATTGTATGCATTAATAAGTATAATATGTAATTATATGTATATGTATAATATGCAATGATATGTATTAATGTGTATGAATAACTAATAAATATTCATACTTATATGTATATAATGTCTATCTGTGTGTGTGTGCATGTGCATGTGTGTGTGTGTGTGTGTGTGTGTGTGTGTGTGTGTGTGTGTGTAGGGATAAGAACACATCACTCTCTTTAGCTGACAGAACTAAAAAGTTGCCCTGAATGTGCCAATGACTACAGTTCTTACAAAGAAAAATGAATTCATCTGAACCAGTTCCTCTGCCTTGCTCATTTCTCAGCTACAAGTAAAACAGCCAGTGAGCCATTTTCCCTAAGTATCTCTGAACTGCTTCACAAGCTCCATTCACATTCCATCCACTCAATGTCCAGAGGTAAAGTTTCTCGCAATTACTTGAGCCTTTGAGCACAATAGTACAATTTTCTACCACTTCAAATTAGGAGAATTATGCATTCTTTCTGTTCTTATGCCATTGGTAAGCTACTTTTCCAGATGAAAAAATACTAGTTGAAGGATGTTAGAAATTCCACTCCTCCCATACTAAGAGTAGAGAGGGAGCTTGGTATATAGTGAGCACTAAAAGCCCACAAACCCCTGAATTCTAGATTATTTTCTTTTTCTAACTTGCCAGTTGCCTTTGGACAAGCAGCTTGATCTCTCCAAATGACAGCATCCATATCTATAAAATATAAGAATTCAATTAGAAAAACGGACATATTTTTCAGCTTTAGGAAATCAACATTTTTTTCATTGTCAAACCAATTTGATATTTCATGAAAGGTGATCAATTTGCATGTAACTGAAACCATAGTGTTATATGAAACTATAAATCTAGGGGTCATTAGGCTGCAGTTCCCAATCCAGCAGAGTGGTAGCTTACTATGTGACTTCAGGCAAATCACTTGGCTTCTCTGGTCTCTATTTCCTCCCCTACAAAATGAAAGAGCTATACTAAAATGCCACTTTTGGTTATCAAAATCATTGATTCTGTGTTACTTTAATTCTTTGATATTGTTCTACTTTTCATTAATCCCTTTCCGTCTGCCAAAAACATGTTCAAATCTCCATTTTAAAGTTTCTTCCTTGCCCTAGTATTTTCTTAAATTTCCATTTATTGTCCCTCTTTTTCACTTTGAAATCTAATAATGAGCTGTCTACATTTGCCTACTCAACTTCCCTGTTACCTACTGATTCTCCAAGTCTTTTCTTCCTCTTTTTACCATTGAAAGTGAACAACCCAAAGATAATCTTGAATTCCTCATCCAAGTAACCATTTTATTACTTATTCTCCTTATAAGATCTAAAAATAAATAGCTATCAATATTAATGAAACATTTGAGTTTAACAAAACACCCTTCCCAAAATGTTTAGTGATCCAAATATCCAAATAATGTAGTAGCCTAATAGATTGATTGGAACTGTCAAAAAACATGCAGCTTTCCATTCTAATAATTAACTATTAATAGAAAGGAAGGTTGTGGGCTTCAACTTCAATAATATAGTATAAATATGATCTATTTTGTTTGATCAGAATTATGGTGCCTACTATTTACATTATTTTGTTGTTCATATCTTAATTATTTGTCTATGCTTTCTTAACTTTACTTCAATTCATCTTTTCATGTTTCTAGGAAATCTTTATAGTCATGATTCTTTAAGAGATTATATTATTTTAGTATATGAACATTCAAAAGTTTGTTTAGTCATTTCCCAATCACTTGATTCATGCTGTTTTCCCCTATTTTCTTATTATAAATAACAAGGCTTTGAATACTCTTGTAGGTATATTGTGTCTTCTGTCAGTAATCTATTTGGGGCTGAAATCTTGTAGTGGAATATCTAATTTAAGGTTTAGGACAATTCAGGAATATTTCTTATATATTGCCAAAATTTTTATGTTTTTATGTATTCATTTAATTAATTAATTTTGAATATTTTCCCATGGTTCCATGATTCATGTTCTTTCCCTCTCCTTCTCCTACCCCCTCCCCAGAGCCAATGAACAATTCCACTGAGTTTAACATGTATCATTGCTCAAAATCTATTTCCATGTTTTTACTATTGGTAATAGAGTGATCATTTAAAATTAACGTCCCCAATCATATCTCCATCAAACCATGTAATCTATCACATGTTTTACTTCTGCATTTCTTCTCCCACAGTTCTTTCTCTGGATGTGAATAGCGTTCTTTCTCATAAGTCCCCCAGAATTATCCTAGGTCATTACATTGCTACTAGTAGAGAAGTCCATTATATTCAATTGTGCCACAATGTATCAGTCTCTATCAGTACAACGTTTTCCTGGTTCAGCTCCTTTCAGTCTGCATCAGTTCCTGGCAATCTTACCAGTTCATATGGAATTCCTCCAGTTCATTATTCTTTTCAGCACAATAGTACTCCATCACCATCAGATACCACAATTTGTTTTGCCATTCCCCAATTGAAGGGCATCTCCTCATTTTCCAATTTTTTTTGCCACCACAAAGAGTGAGGCTATTATCTCTTTGGGGCACAAATTCAGCAGTGGTATGAATGCCAAATTGTTTTGAAGAGTAACATACAGTTCTCCTAGCAATTTATAAGGGTAGGGGATAGCTGGGTAGTTCAGTGGATTGAGAGCCAGGCCTAGAGATGGAAGGTCTTAGGTTCAAATTTTGGCTTAGACACTTCTTAGCTGTGTGAACCTGGGAAAGTCACTTAACCCCCATTGTCTAGCCCTTACCATTCTTTTGCCTTGGAACTAATATATAGTATTGATTCTGAGGTCGAAGGTAAGGGTTTTTAAAAAAAATTTAAAAGGATAGCTGTCTTCCCACAGTCCTACCAACATGGAATTTTTTCAAATGTTGTCTTCTTTGACAATTTTAACTACATAAGGCATGTCATGAGTTTTCTTTATATATTTGATTTCAAATCACTATATGGTGATAGTTTTCTGTTTGTTTTTACCCACAATGCCTTTCTCATCCTGGCAATCCCCTTTATTTCCATAGTCTATTACTCTGGTTGATATATATATATATATATATGTCTCTAGAACTTCTGTACCTTACCTTCCATTCTCAAAATCCAGGTTGACTCATCTATTACTGTTGGCCCTCATTTTCAGCTCCATTTCATCTATTATCTTTCCTTAATAGAATATAACCTTTAGTTTAAATATTGTCTTCCTTTTCTCCCAGTTTTTATATTCCTAGAATTTAGCACAACACTTAACACATAGTAAATACTTAGAAAAAGCTTCTCCCTTCATTCTCTATTTACCTTTCCTTATTCTTTCTTCACTTATTCCTTTCTTTATATCCCTACATAGCTACCATTCATGCTGGGTTCTGAACACATCCTTCCACCATTCCTGTGCAGTAAGCCATTTTTTTCACATAGATTTTTTTTAAATCATCAAAACTAACCAGCATATCCATGAAGTCTGTTAATTATTCCAAATACTTAGTTTTCTGCTCAGATGTTTTGATTTACCTATTTCTGAGGAATGATTTCAATATTTTATGTGTATTTCTTCTTTTGAAAGTGATTTGTTTATACATTTTCCTCACATCCTCATTGGCAAATAGATTTTCTGACACACTCTTCTTTTTTGAGATTCCTTGACACTACATTGGCCTGGTTAGTCTGCTTCTCTGGTGGTTCTTTGTAAAGTCCCACTAACTAAAAACTCTTCAATTCACCTAAAAATGATGGAGTTCTCCTGCGTATAATCCTTAGTCATTTTATTTTCTCTCTATACCTCATCCCTTAAAAATATGGATATAAAAAGACAGACATAGAGAAAGAGAGATAAAGATGAAGACATACTGACAGAGAGAAACAGAGGTAGAGAGACAGAGTGAAAGATGGGGATAGGGACAAAGAGAAAATATTTTATTTTTGTTTAAGTTCAATATGTAACTGAAATAGACAGTGGATAAAGAAAAGTTCATCTGCAGTTTAAAGGAAAGGCTCAAAAGTTCTAAGACTTCAGGGGCAGAGAAGATGTTAAGACTCAGAAAAGAGGTATAATTAATATGTTCTCTGACAGAAACAGTATTCAAAATCATCCACAATCTGAAACACAGCACTAAATCAACTTATATGGAATTTAATGGAGATAAAGGAAGCTAATTTTCAGGAAGACCTCAGTTTCAGTCTTGTCTTAGACACTTACTAGCTGTATGACTCTCAGTATGTTACAACACCTTCGCTGCCCCAGATTTCCTTGACTGTAAAATGGGGATGATAAAATACCTACTACATAGGGCTGTTGTGAGGATCAAATGAGATAGTGTAGTGCAAAGTATTTAACACAATGCCTGCACATATCAAGTGCTCCATAAATGCTTATTTCCTTACTCTTTATTATAGAATACAATGCTAATATTTGAGTTCCACAAATTAACCTCTAAGTTAATAATAATAATAATAATAATAATAATAGGAAAGAGGAAAGGATATAATCATTAATATGGTGCCTACTATGTACCAGGAATTTTGTTAAGTGCCTAACAAATATTGTCTCTGTTGATTCTCACAATTTTGCAAAGTATGGCATGGATAAATTGTAATCTGTCTTAAAAATAAAGCAGCGAGGATTTAGTAGACAACAAGCTCAATCCAAATGATGTATCAATGAAAAAAAAAAACTAAAGTCTTTGGCTACATTCAGACATGTATAAGTTCTAAATGAAAACAGATGATGGTTGTGCTATGTTCTCCTCTATTGAAAAAGTCCCGTGTATGTTGTTTGAGGACAGATATTGATGAAATGTTTAAAATTGAGAGAAGGGCAATCAGAATGGCAGAGAATCTCAAGTTTGTTTCATTGGGGTTTGGTTGAAGGAAATGAGTATCTTTTAAACCAAGAATAGAGAAGATTTAGAGGGAGTGTGATGGGGGAGATACAATAGAGTTTGTTTCTAATTGGCTCTGAAAAGCAGAACTAGGGAAAAGGTGTAGAAATTATAAAAAGGAAGATTTAGGCTCTCTGGCTGTTTGGTTTTTTATCCTCATTTTTCATCTTAGAAATGGCACTAAGTATTAGTTCCAAGGAAAAAAAGTGATAAGTGTTAGGCAATTGAGATTAAGTGACTTGCTCAGAGTTACACGAATGTTAAGGAAAAAACTTCCTAATAATTGTAATTATAATAATAGAGATATTAACACATCTCCACAGGCATTTCTCTACAATGACCCTTCATGCTATACCCTTGAAGTACTTACAATCCTTTGGTTTCTCCTTGTAATTGGCTAGTTCCTTCTAGTACCTCCATTTTGAGGAGGAGGTACTTAGCAATAATTCCTTTGCTGACAGTGTTTAGCATAGTACCTGGCATATAGTAAGCACTTAAAGTGTTTATTGATTGATCAATTTACTCTCAAAACTTTGCCTGTCAAGTACCTTGGACCAGACACATTCACTCCCCCATTCCATGTCCTTTTCAGCTCCTAACTCTGTCTTGTCTTCCTCCATTAGAATGGAAGTTCCTAGTTCCTTGGTACCATATTTCTTTCTGCTGAGATTTGTATTCACAAGGACTGTACAATTCATAAGATAAAGTAATACTTGCTGACTTAGTTTACATACTTAAAATTATAATGGGCTGCTTGAGGGTATAATAGATACTACATTACAAGGGGCTAGTGAGCAATGCCTAGAGAGAAAAATCATTGAGGATTTTTTTTTCAGTTATATGTAGGATTGGCCATTGCCTATCTCTTCAAACACTTAAATTTTATGCCTCTGATAAGTAAATGAATCATATCAAAAAATTAAAAAAAATCAACATAAAAAATGTCAACAGAGCCACCCATACTTATATCAATCAGAAGGATTTGAAGACACATAACTAAGAGTAAAGAAGCCTTAAGGGCCTATTCAAAAGTAGAATTGGATGCCTCAGAATATAATTGAATCCTCCTCCTTCTTACTAAACATCTTCAAACAAAATTATAGTAACTATTATTGGGTGTGATGGGTTAGAGATTCTTATTGGTTACAGACTGTAACAGATTCCTGCTAATTTCACTTTGAAATCTGAAATTCTCTCAATTTGTCCCACTGAAGACAAGAGAGTCATATTTTATTCTTTTAAGGAATAAAATTCAGAAAATGAACTGGACTTATTCAAGTTAACTCCAAAAATCAGAACTGGAAACAGTGAATGAAAGATGAATAAAGGCATATTTTATTTAGTGTAAGGGGGGGAAAGACTAACAAATTGAACTTCAGAATAAAGAGCAGCTTTAGGATATTATGGATATCCTTTTCTCCCACTGGAGGGCTCCAAGAAATGGTTGGATTACCACTTGTTGAGGCTGCTCCAGAAAGTAGTTTCCATGGATGAATTGGGCTAGAAAGACTATAGGGTTACCTCCAATACTGTGATTCCATTATTCTGTGACATCATAATATTTAAATATTAAATTTTTGAATACAAGTTCTACTTTTCATCCTCGTTTGTCCATTGGCATTTTTCTTATGTGAAAGAAAGGTCACAGCAAATACATAGAATGATAGATATAGAAATGGAAGTATTCTCAGAAGCTTTCTAGTTTCATCTATTCATTATAAAAATGAGAAACTGAGACCCAGAGATATTAAATGATTTTCTTAAGGGCATACAGCTAGTAATTGAGTGCAGTAGAATTTTAATTGAAGTCCTCTTTCTCTACATCCAGTGATTGGTGAACTCCATAACACTGCCTGGTGAAAATTGGTACAAATTAATGAAAAGGGCAGGTGATGGACTTAAAATATAAAGAATCATCCCTTGCCTTTCCCTCAAACCCATTCTGAATTAACTTTGATAAGAAAGAACAAAAACTCCTTTGGTATTTGGTATTTTTTTCTTAGATAAATTCATCCATGTTCCCCAAAGTAATAGAGGAGGAGAGAGTGAGTTACTGCATAAAATTCGGTTCTGGCCTCTGTATTGTTCATTTTCTGAACTTTAAGAAGAATTTTTTTCATATTCCTGCCTCTAAAGGGAACCCATTCATATCCATTAGGAATGCAACTGCATAATGTGTTTTCAAAAATACAATTTGAATGTGGACTTGTAGATTGATTCCTACATATGGACGGCCTTTCTGTAGACAAATGTCTCTTGTTTAAATCTGCCCTAATGGAGAAAAAAATGCTGTAGCAATGGGTTTTGTGCTCCCAGTCTGTCTCATAGATAAAGAACTCTGTTTTCAATAGCTATTCATGGTGTTGGAAGGAATTATTCATGTTTCTCCTCCACCCCAGCTCCTAAATGTCTAAGGTTATGTATTTATTTAACATTTTCTCATAGATAACAAAAAAAAGACATTTGGCTTTTTTAGGGGGGAGGAAGCAGCTTTAAGGGGACTGATAATGGAATTTAATAACACCACTATGTAAACTTGTATTTGACATTTCCCTAGATTGTGGGCAAATTCTGTCTGGATGGAGCTGCCTTCCATAATTCAAAAGGCAAATCAGGAGATTTTTGATGCATTCTGTTTTGTAATGGGTAAGATGTCTTTTGAAATCAGAATCCTCTGCAAAAAGGCCACTGAATGCATTAAGCATCTATGAAATCATTAGTGTGGCAACAAGAATATCAATAAAAAGTGCTCCACACCTCTTTGGTTGAATAGTTTGCAATGAACCATTGTTGTAAACAAATGCATAAAAATAAATGGGTCTTATCTCTATATATACTGACAGGGGCATGGGAAAGCTGTAATGCTAAAAAATAAAAATAAAAATTGTTCTCCTCCCTTCAAATTATCTCCTACTGAAAGAAAGTCCTGGCAGATTCAGGAGTAGTTTAAAAGGCACAAATATAGAGGGATAGAATGGGTATGCCTAGCTGCTGGCTGTTGTCATGTGTTAGGGTCAACCAGTCTGCCCCTTAAGCCAGAAGCATTTGCTACATATTTTTGGTGAAGTAAAAATATAAAAAGTTGCTGCCCAGGTTTCCTTGACAACCTTAACTCATTGGATCATCTCAGGGGCATAGCTGTCATGGCCTTCAATTTTCTCTTGGATTGACCTTTATGTGAGATCATAGAAGGACATATTTTCAGAGTTGAGTTCGATGCCTGTGGCCAACTAGTTCAATCCATGCCTCCCCAAAGGATCCTACCTACAATGTAGATGTTTAGTCATCTAGTATCTTCCTGAAGACTTCTAGTGAGGAAATATTTAGGGGCAAATATATTTTTCATTTTGTGTCTTTAACACTTTTAACAAAAGATAATAGGTGTAAAAATAAATTTAAATTGCCTTTTCTCCCAAATCTATACATTCTTCTGATTTGAGATTTGTTTTGAAAGTACTAACTATCTTTCATTCACCAAAATGCACAATTTTGTAGTCCCTGGATAAGTTCCTTCTTCCAAGAAAGTTCCTTACTCCCATGCTATATCAAATCAGTTGCTAAGTCATGTAGGTTCTTCCCCTAAAGGAGCTGGACATTTAGCATCTCCTCAAATGGCCTGGAATATAATGTCCCTGCTTTCGATCACTCCCTTCACCAATTTTTCTTTGACATAGCTGCCAACAACTTCCTCAAAAAAGTACAGTGGTTCCCCATATTATTATCAGTAGTAGTAGAATTCAGACTTGTTTAGAGACTTCCTGTTGGGTAAAGTCTATCTAACAAAAAAAATCATGTTTTCTTCAACAGTATAGCTTTGGAGAGAATCCCAATAGGATTAATGACTTGCCCAGATTCACACAGTCCGTATATCTGAGGTGATCAGTTCTTCCTAATTCTAAGGCTGATTCCCCATCCACTATTCAAATATAAAGTCAGTTATGAAATTATCTTACTCCACAGTGTAATATCAGCTTCCATTTCTAGACATTTCATGCTACTCCCTTTTGATCAGGATTAAGTTCTAAATAAAATCTGTTGATCAGACCACCAATCATATTTTCATTTACCATTTAGCTTTATGCATTTGGACTTCTCCATCATGCCCCCAATGGCCTTATCCTCTGAGGTCACATCATTCCTGGTATTCATACCTCATATTTATCTCAAGCCTTTTGTACCCTACTCATTGAAGGATCAAGAATGGATCTTTCCTAGGACGTCAATTTGAAAAGGGCACCCAGGGCAACTGTCTCTTCATTTCCTACTAACACGTATTTCTTTGGACTTCTCAATCATACCTGTAGGCTGAATGTTTGTTTTTTTTTTTTTGCTTTTGCTTTAAAGTTAGAGACCAATCTCTGTCTAGGCTAGTTAGGCAAAACTCCCATCAAGAAACAAGCTTCAGTCAAGATGTCCCATTTCTTTTTCTAAAATATGACATTCTGTCTCCCACCCCAAATATTTGGCTTAGACTATCCATAAGGCTTGAATTCTTTCTTTCCTTATTTCTTCTCCTTGAAAACCTGTTTTTATCCATATTTTATAGGCCTCTAAGAGTTCTTTTCTGATTAATTCTGTTGTAAGAAGCCAACCCCTCTCTAAATTTATATTTATTTTGTAGATAGCATGTATTTATTTATCAGGGAACATATTTTTAATGGAACATAATGTCCTTGAGGTAAGGAATCTTTACCTTTTTTGTATTTGCATCTTTAGCTCTGAACACATTTCCTGACAAGCAGTTCATGGATCATAAATGCTTGATAGATTGATTAATTGAAGTGTTAAGCTTACAAAAACAAATTGAGTGAGGCATGGCCAGCAACTCATCTGCCAAAGACATGGTGGTTTTAGTCAACTATAAGCTCATTATGATTTGGCAGTTTCATATGGCACCCAAGAAAGCTAAGGCAAAAGTAAGACCACACAACTGTATTCTACACTGATTTGACCTTATCTGGAATATTGAGTTAAATTCTGGACACAACAATTTAGGACGGATGTTGATAAGCTGGAGAATGCCCAAAGGATGGAAACCAATATGCTGCCATAAACAAGATTACTAAAGTCATCACATGAGAATTGATTAAAGGGACTGGAAATGTATCACCTAAGGGAAAAGTGACTTAATGAGGTTATCATTTATGTTTTCAAGTATTTGAAAGATTGTTCTGTGGAAGATATATTGGGCTTATTCTGGCTGACCTCAGAGGACTAAACTTCAAGCAATATAAGGTACAAAGAGGCAAATTTCAAATTGATCCATATTAAGTAGTGTTGGGGAACAAGAAAGAAGAGGAAGCTTATATTTCCACGAATGAGTTTGATTGACATTAAGTTCCTTTATAAATTTAAAATTTTATGATCCTGAGAGAGTTAGAAAGACTAAAAATCTATCTGGTCTAGTTTAATACTCAGTCTCTGTATGATAACTGAATTACAGATGCTGAATCTAGTCTCATGAGATAAGAAAATCAATGATGAATAGTATTAGGTCTGTGGCTATTCTGGATACTTGTATTATTATCTGGTTTCCTTAGAAAGAGAGCTGGGCAATAGCCTCAGGTTAGATCATGATAAACTTTGCATACCTTTATTGCCTCTGGGTCAAAAACTGTTTGACACACTTAGTTTTTGCACAACTTGTTTGTGGGATACCTAGAAGAACCATTTTGGATATGGAAAAACATGCCTCTATCCCATTGGCTCCCAAAACTGTATGTCCTTATATCAAGAAATGAAGCATCCACACTAATTATAGACATAGGAATTGCTTCTCAGAATCCAGGGGCTCATATACACTTTTAAGTCTAATGAAGCTGAGAAAGGATGAAACAAATAATCTACAATAAAGTCCTTTCCTGGAAAGGCAAAAGTATGAGAAAAAAGAAAAAAATAGAGACTAGTGAGGAAAGCAAATAAATTAATAAAGGATTGAATTAATAAATTAATAAACCAGGTCTAGAAACACAAATTTAAAATGAAGGATGAGAAAGAATTAGGGGAAAGTAGTTCAGAAAATTAGAAGAATGAGGGCAATGGAGTGGCTCAGTGTATTGAGAGCCAGGCCCAGATATGGGAGGTCCTGTGTTCAAATCTGGCCTCTGAAACTTTTTTGCTGTGTGACCCTGGGAAATTTACCTAACACCCATTGGTGAGTCCTTACTAGTTTTCTACCTTAGAACCAATGCACAGTATTGATTCTAAGATGAAAGGTAGGGTTAAAAAAAAAGAAAGAAAATTAGAAGAGTAACACAGTATAAACAAAGAAGATCTAGTGTGTTCAATATCTTGCCATTTTGAATTTTTCCTTCCAGAATCAGAATCAGGATGAAAGTGAAATAAAAGTGTCTAAACTTTCATTCTTGGTGTCACAGTAGATAAAGCAGTGGCCCTGGAGCAAAGAAGATGAGTTCAAATATGGCCTCAGACACGTATTATCTTTCTACATGACTCTGGGCAAGTCACTTAACCATTTTTGCCTCAGATCCTTACCTATAAAATGAGTTGGAGATGCAAATGGCAAACTGCTCCACTATCTTTGACATGGAAACTCAAAAGGGCAAGGAAGTTAGATACAAATGAAACTGAAAACAACAATAAAACTTTCAAGGAATTCTAACATAACTGGTTTCAGATGGTTTCAGATAATTTCTCATATGGTTTCCTTCATTTCACCAAGAGATTCCATTCCGGTCAGTCTGATTGACAAGGGTTCAACCCAAGAGACAAAGAAGACCAGAATTGGATGATACCACAAGATTTATTTGGAGTCACAAGGGGGACCAATGCCAAGAGGATTAGTGAAAGAGTTCCATGTGGGGGAAGTGGGGGAAGAGGCAGCAAGAAGGAGGAGTTCTTTGCTAGGAGAAGTGGTTACAGAGACACCTGAGGAGGTGGGGAATGGAGGAAAGGAGCAGCAAGGGGAAGGTTGGCGACACTAGATGGCTACAGAATCTCATAAAAGTGGGGAAGCTTATAGAATTATAGAGAGTTAGAGAAATAATGGGGATGCAGGGAACAAGGCAACTTGTATTAATCTCATTGGTTATCTCTAGGGATAGTGAGCTACTTGGGTTAACTTCACTGGATGTCCCTGAGAGGGCTTGGGAGTCCCAGTATTTGAGAATGGGAGGAGGCTAGTTCTCAGGCCTATTGCTCAGCCATGTAGGACAGGCTGAGGAACAAAATCCTGGTGTTTTGCCAGGTTTTGCTGGGGCAGGTGTTGGGGGTGGGGCATTATGTTCCCACAGTCTGTCAATTCCTTACTGATCTGACTGCCGGCAACCAGTAGTAGAGAGAAAATTGGAACACATCCCATATCTCTCTTGGGTTATATCCTTTAAAGGGAAATATAGTCAGGTCTTTTGTCCTGAGAAGCCAATATTGATTCCAAGTATCATGATGAAAAGTCAGTGTTCTTGCATAATTCTTCTGAAGGTTGTGAAAATAATCAATCAATAGAGGAAGGAGGTAGACAGACATTCTAGGGAAGTGATTGAAGTAACCCAAGTATGAGATAATTCATGTAATATTTTGATAGGAAGTCACAGTGGATAATAGATCTAAAGCCCAAAAGATTTTAAGTGGCCAACTAGTCAAACTCCCTCCTTTTACAATTGAAGAAATTAAGCCTTAAGAATAGGTAAAGTAACGGATAGAGATATAATGAAAATATGTTCATTTTTTATGGTAGAATATAAAAGTGATTTTTCATTCCTTTACCATTCTTTGATCTCATAGGTGTCCTGTTACCTTTACAGAGAGTCCTTGGCTGTGAGCTCACTCCTACTGAAACTGAAAATCCTAACCACAGAAATATTCAAATTTAAATCAATTAACATTTTTATTACTATTACAAGAGCTATTATGACTCATCAAAACTGCTTCCATGAAGGACTATGTTCTCTGCTGAACAAAGCTAATTTACAATGGTTAAAAAAAATATTTCCTTTTAACGTTTTACCCAGTGTGTTTATTTTGTTAGATTATAAATGCTATGGAGGTATTTTTTTTTATTGTGCAAAGCAGATGATGGGTTGGAAAGGTTACTTTCCCATTATATCAAAGATAATAATGTTTGCCGATAAAGACTCTGGTTTCTATTTGGACAACTTACAAATGTTGGACATGGAAGCGAGCTTCACCTCTGCTGAGGGCTTTCTGGCACAGAGCTAAATCAATTCCTAAATTGGCATTTCATGTATTTTTACATCTGATTAGCTATAATTACACTCCTTCCTTCAAAAAGGGCAGAATTTACCTCTTTCTACTAAATAACAACAGCCAAACAAAAATAATAACTATAGCTATTCATGGTCATAGTGATCTTAGTTTTCTCTCAGTCCAATTCAATAATTATTCATTACCTCCTCTTTGGGGATAGAGGTAGTGATGAGAACACAGGATACAAAGGAAAAAAATTAATCTAGTCCCTCATCTTCCAAGCTTACATGTGATTGGAGGAAGCAATAATATGTATGGGAATGGTTAAAAACAAAATTCTTACAAAGGAAATTTGGAGGGGAGGGGAAGAAGTGCTAATAATTGCTAAATATTGTGAATATTAAGAAAAGATTCATGAGTAGAACAGCACTTGAGGTTAACCACGAAAGTGTCTAGGGATTACAACAGGCAGAGATGAAATAGGAGAAGATTCTGATCAGAGATCAGAGCCTATACAAAGGCAAAACAAAATGAGAGGTACAATATCATGTCTCAAGAATTATTAAGTACATCACTTTGAATGTACTGTAAATATATATATAGAGGGGAATAAAGGTAAAGAAGTCCTGAAAGAAATATTGGAGGAAGCCTTTATAGTGCTTTAAATATTAAATAAAGGATTAAAATAATCCTAAAGTCCATAGGGAGCCACTGAATATTCTTGAGTAAAAGACTGACTACCTATCTTCCTAAATAGTCAAGCATTCACCACTCTCGAACTCCTTCAATCAGTTTATATACTCCACTGTCAGTAGTCAACTGTCAGTAGCAGAGACAGACCTCCTACTCTCCTACCTTTTAAAGAGACAGAGGGAGAGATTAAGAAAATCCCTTTAATAGTTACTAATATAGGTTTTGTCCAAGTAATTTATGGACTTTTATAATGGCATTTTCTCCAGTCCAGGAATAGGACAATACAAATAAATATGGTGCAACAGAATATAGAGCTAATAGCCAAAACAGAGTAACTGAAAGTGATGTAGTATAACAACATTATAGATTAAATTAATATGTAAATTAAAAACAAAAAATAAAACTTAAAACAAACAAATCAATAAACAAATATAATAAGCATGACAGGATACAGTCACCCAGTGTCAACAGAAGGTTTTACATGTGAGCAATCAATCCAAGAGTCCTCTTCTCCAATTCTGATAGCTGCATTAGAGACTTCTACACTAATTGGAGGGTAACCAACTGAAGAAGTTAACATAAATGAGGCAATGGAATCTGAAAAATCTTAAAATTCATCTCTAGACTCTTGAGGTTCCTTCCCCTCCTTAGTATTGTAAGGGGGAAAAGGGGGCTTTATGGGTTCAATATATGAAAAAGATGGTCACCAGAGGATTGAACTATTATCAGTCCTCAATTAAGAATAAACTCAAGTCAAAATTGACTTTATGGAAGTTTATTTACAATTGAAAAGAGAGAGAGGAAATAAGGAAATAAGAATCTAACTCAGTAGGTAATTTACTACGATCCTCTAATTAATCCAGGTAGACCTAATTAACCCACAGCTGAGAGTCAGAGGGCTAGAGGCCTGGAGGTGAATGAGCAAAAATTCATTCACAGATAAGTTTCTTAAGAGAAGTTCAGAAAGATTCAGTCTTTAGACTCACCAGGTGGAATTCAAAAGAAGATATTTAAAGTAGTCTCACCAAGGTCTCTACACTCCTTCCCAGACCAGAAGATTGCCTTCATCAGCCTCGCTCTTCACCAGAAGCTCCCAACTGACTGAGGACCTTCTCCTTTTAAAGGGGTCATGTGTGTGTCACTTCCTGTACCTCCCTCCTAATTTGCATGTCCAATCACAATAGATGCATTTCACAGAACACCTAGGGTGTGGTCAGTCAATTTTGATTAATCACTCACTCTAGCACACATGGGTTACAGACCTCACCGAATTTGAGGTGCTCTCACCTTTTGTGATTAAATCTAAAGATGGGCAGTGTAGACTTAATCCAATTATCAAAATTCCCCCTGTGCCATTTGGGAGACTGGCTTCCCCAACTGATCAACTGACATAATCATCTTTTATCCCTAAAATTCTAACTACAATAGTTAGAGATAAGAGGTAGGTAGAAGAGATAGAAAGAGCAAAACCAATGTTTTGCTAAGTGTATTGACAAAAAGCCAACTGGGGGCAATCCCCTTGCCATAAGAGTTTACAATTCAAATAATTGATTTCAATTCCCTCAATTAGTCGCACCCCAAAGTTCATTTTGGATAGTCTTTATTCAGTGTAGATTTCTACAGGCAAATAGTCCATTTTCTGGTTTTAAAGTGTTAGCAGACTTCTTTTTCTGAAAAATGTTCTCAAACAAAATTTTAAAACTTGGATTTTTATAAAATTACAATCCCCCCTGAAGAGGGTGTTTGACCAACACCCTAATCAACTCAGAATACATCGTTGAGTTATGGTGTGTATGAGTCAATTATCAAAAGAAAAAAAAAACAAAATTAAATTTTGGGAAAAATAAAGATTCAAAATATCAAAATCTATGTATGTAAAATTTTTAAGTAAACAAGAATAAATTCATAACAGGCCCTTGTATTAGGGTTCAATTAAAGTAAATTCTGTACCATAAATCTGTAAGACAAAATGCAATAATATTGCACTTACCCATTTGCAGCCAAGACTACAGCAATTTGCCATATCATAAGTGTAAAAAAGACTAGATTTTTATGTAAAATGGAAATGTCATTCCCTGGTCTGCTTTACCTTCATTCTCAGAGATAGGAGAGCCAGAATGATGATGGCCAAACTTTGGTACTTGACTGGCAGTGTAGTATGAAGAGTCCTGTGACTTAACATATGTCAAGCTTCTCAACTTTGAGTCTCACACTAGATTCAAGTCCTTTAGTATTGGCATAGAAGTTCAACAATCCTACTTGGATTGGTATAGTCTTTTTTGACCTGGTGCTCCATGGTACTGTGTAGTTTCTCATCCATCCCAATGGGACTGGTTGGTCTCCATGACCTTGTGCTTCTTGCACTGTATGGTGGCTCTGTTGTTCCCTTCCTCGGGAATTATACAGAATCATTAATCATAGTCTTACAATATTTAACAATAAATGACAGGTTTCCATATTCTAAGGCTTTTGGGTATGCATTATTATAGCAAATATATTTTATACTTATAGTACTACAGAATAAAAAAAAGATTAATATTGATTATATGTATTTTAAGTATAAGAAATTTTTAAAAAAGAAGAAAATCAAATATTCTATTAGAAAAGTAAAAGGTAATAACAAAATAAAAATTCAGAAATTCAATGTGATCCCAAAAATGGTGTCTACTTTTCTATGGACTATTATCTCCAATGCTTATAATAGGATACAGTCAATTAGTTTCAATAGAAAGGTGCTCTCTTTACATGTGAGCAATGAATACAAGAGTCCTTTTCTCCAATTTTTATAGCTGTTGGAGTAGTTGATAATATTTGAAATGGACCTTCCCAGGAAAGCTGACATGCTCCAGTGCGCTGGAAATTCCTTATATACACCTTGTCTCCTGGGTTCAGGTCATGAAGTGAAAAATCTATGGGTCCTGCTTGTACTGCAGTTCCGGATTCATGGAATTCACACAGTTTATGCTGCAATTCCAGTATATAGGAAACAATAGAATTATCTCCTCCTAATAGTGATGTATATGCAGGAGAAAAAGGCTTAACCTGTAGAGGGGAATGTCTAAAATCATCTAATATGGTGAGATATGTAGATCTCCCCTGGGCCTGTTTCTAAGATAAAATAGGTCTAGAAGGAGAATTTCAGGCCATTTCAAATATGTTTCAGTGCATAGTTTGCCAATCATAGTTTTAAGTTTTCTGTTCATCCTTTCAACTTGGCCTGAGCTCTGGGGATGATATGGTATAAGGAATTTTGGAGTTATCCCCAAACAGGAATATATTTCAGATAAAAATGAATCAGTAATGTGACTTCCCCTGTCTGAGTCAATACATGCAGGCAGGCCAAAATGAGGAATGATTTCTTTTAAAAGCATCATGATGACAAAAGCAGCTGTGGCTTGGGCAATAGGAAATGCTTCCCGCCATCTGGTCAGTTCATCCACTGTGACTAGACAAAATTTATGCTGTCCAGCCTTTGGAATTGTTATGTAATCAATTTTCAGGTGCTCAAAAGGTGTGTAATCCAGAGGACTCCCACCATAAACTTTGCCACAAAAGGCATGTTGGTTATATGCTTGGCAGGTAGGGCAAGCTGCACACACTTCAGAGGCTATAGTGGTTATGCCAGGAACTATCCATATCCTTTTAACAGAGTCCTTGATGCCCTGGGTACCAAAGTGACCATTTTTATGAATGGATTGGCAAATTTGGTGATAAAAGTTTCTAGGGAACAGGGGTTTTCCTTCAGAGGACACCCATATTCCATTCATTTGTTTAGTTTTAAAGTTCTGCTTCCATTTTTCACTTCCTTCTCATTATAGAAAAGTGATAAATTTAAGTCATCAGTGGTTGTCAATGTTAAAATCAATTCAGGACCTTCTATGGCTGTTAGCTTTGTAGCAGTATCTGCCCTGTTGTTTCCCCTAGAGACAGGGTCAGTTCCACCTGTATGGGCAGAGCAGTGAACTACAGCTAGGGCTTTAAGTAGGTGGAGAGCAGAAAAAAAATTCATTAATAATTTTTTCATTAGCTATAGATTTTCTAGCTGAGGTTAAAAATCCTCTCTGAAGCAATAACATACCCACTGAATGGCAATTTCCAAAAGCATATCTGGAATCTGTATAAATTGTTGCCTTTTTATCTTTGGCAATTATACATGCATGTTTTAGGGCTATGAGTTCTGCACCTTGAGCACTTAGATTTGAGGGCAGTGAAGCTGACCATACAGTGTCAAATTCAGTGACTATATTAGCTCCAGTGTAGAGTATGCTATCCCTCATAAAAGAAGAACCATCAGTAAATAAGACTAAACAGGGGGAATTGTGATAATTAGATTAAGTCTAGACTTCCCATCTTTAGATTTAATCACAAAAGGTGAAAACACCTCTAATTCTGGGAGGTCTGTAAGCCACGTGTGCTAGAGTGGGTGATGAATCAGAATCAACTGACTGCCCCCTAGGCAGTATTATGAGAAGTGTCTATTATGATTGAACATGCAAATTAGGAGGGAGGAACAGGAAGTGATGCATAAGTGACCCCTTTAAAAGGAGAAGGTCATCAATCAGCTGGAGCTTTTGGTAAAGAGGCAGGATGGTGAAGGAGATCTTCTAGCTCTTCTGATCCATGGAGGTGGTGAGTTTAAAGACTGACTGAATCTTCCTGAACTTCTCTTAAGGAACTTCCTTAATATACTCTGTGAACTAAGCTTTGCTTCATTCACCTCTGGGCCTCTGGCCCTCTGACTCTTGGCTGTCAAGTACCTATCCTCAATTAAGAACAATCTCAAGTCAAAATTGAGTTTATGGAAGTTTATTTACAATTAAGAAAATGTAGAAGAAATAAGGAATAAGAATCTAACATATATATTTTGTCAACCACTAAACTAGATACTGAAGATACAAAGATAACAATGAAGCCATCTGTGTTTAAGGAACACATTTCTCTCAATATGTCTCCTTTTTTATAGTTTCAATTATTGGGAAGATTTCTTGACATATATGTAATATAAATTATATAAATATATAATATATACATGTACAACATGTTATTTTGTAAAAATATATCTATATACATATATACATATACATATATATATATGTAACAAGAAAAGGAAATGTTATTTTTACTGGTCAATTAGTCGAAAATTCACTAGAAAACTGATGTTTGGACTAGACTTGAAAATATTTGGACTATAGCTTCTTGGTCACCATTAGCAACAATTGTTAACTGCCACTTTATTAGATTCTATCTGTTAGAGTCAGGCAGATGTGAAATAATTCATATCTCCTTAAATCATATCCACACAGACAGAAGAAACAACCTTGGAAAAATTGGAAAGGAATTAACTCCTGTGACTAGATTGGGGATGTGGTGATCCATTATTAAATATTAAAGTTCCTGATATTCATAAGAACACTATCTGTGGTATACAAAACTGGACAGTAAGGAGTGTTCAATAATTTGGAAATGGCTAAACAAATAATGTTACATAGTTGACATAGAATATTATTAAAGAAGGAGAAATGAGGAAAAGGATGATTTCAGATAAACCCTGGAAGACTTGGACTTGAAGATTCAAAGTGCATCAAATAGAAAGGAAAGAACAATCTAAACATTGTATCCCCTTACCATACCTACCATTACCCACATTCATAATAAATATTCATTGAATTGAAATGTTTTGCCCCAAAGTGAAACCAATGATGTCTTCCTCAAACCTGTAATAATCCCAGAAAAAATTATTTTTCCATTTAGTCTCTTTGGCTCTTTGCCCAGAAATATTGTAAGCATCTTAGAACTCTTCTTTTTGCTTCATACCTTACTTTTAATCTTTTTCCAAATCTTAATAATTTTTCTTTCAGTGTATCTCTTGATTGTGTCTATTCCTCTTATTCTTAATTACACTACCTAATACTAATACATTTATTACTTTGTGCCACTATTATTATCTCTAGCTCTCTCAGGTGATAGTCCTGTTTCAAGGCCCCTGACTCTATCTGCCAAATTAATCATATTAAAAAAGATTTTATCACTTCAAGAATCTAGAAGGTTGTAACTATGTCAAATTGTAATTCCTTTATCTAGGTTTTAAAAGTCTTCATCTAGCCCCTAACCACTTATTCTAGTGAAATATCATTCAACAAATGTGTTCTACTCATTTCAATTAGACAGGCCTACTCACTTTCCCTCCAAGAAACACTCAGTTATACCTCCCTGCATTTTCCATGGTATTAATCTCCTCTGGAATATCCTACTTTCTCTCCTTTGTTTATGGCCCCTCTTTCAAGGTTCAGTTTGATCCCCACCATTACCTCCATGCTATTAATGTTGAATTACTTATCCAATTCCCAGAATCATAATTTAAAAAGTAGTAAGAGAATTCAACAGCTATTGAATCTAACGTATAATAAGAAAAAAAATTAAAACCTATTATATGACATAGACAACAGGCTACCATATAATTTCTGCTTGGAAACCTTCATTGAGAGAGGAGCCACTCTGTCTTTAGGGGCAATCAACAAGCCTTTATTAAGCACCTACTATGTTTGTGTCAGTCACTAGACTAGATAACAAAGGTACAAAGATAACAATGAAGCCATGAATCTTTAAGGAACACATTTCTCTCAATATATCTCCTTTTTTATAGTTTCAATTGTTGGGAAGATTTCTTGATATAACATTTAAAATTTGCTCTTGGAAAATTCAGCTTTTTGTGTTTAGTTCCACAATTCTGGTGCCATATAAAACAAATCTAATCTTCATGTAAGACCTTCAAACATCTTCTATCTGCCCACTGCTTCCTCTCTTGAGTCCTTTCTTCTCCTGGTTAAACATTTATATTTCCTTTAGCCAATCCTTATATGACAAAAATCCTAAAGATCCTTCACGATCTTGTTTACCCTTATAAAGATGCTCCTTGAATGAATATATTTATATACTCAAAACAAACATGTGTCTAAAGAAACCTATTTATGTAGTAGAAGAAAAGGGTTAAGAAACAAGTAGCCATTGTAGAGAATAAATTCTTTTTGAGAAAATAGGACATCTTCACAAAAGATCAAGCCAAATAATAAGGGTAATGCCAAATTCAAGAAATAAAGATAAATATAGGACTTATGAATGCATTATCAATGTCTTAAAACTTGTCAAATGAAACTTGTCTTCAACTTACATTCATTCGTTCACTCCCAGGTCCCCAATTCTGAAATAAAAAGCCCTTACTTTTCATCTACATTTTCTCCTTGACCTCTTACTTCTCTTCATTGCATCTATCCAATATTTAATTTCTTGTGTTTTTTTGCCATTTTTGAATATTTGTATTGATCTGAATATAGATTTTGTCCATCTTCCACACTTCTAAGGCAAATGTTTGATACTTTTGGACTAGAACTGTGTTAGAGACTTTGTGTCCTATCCCTTGTGACTGGCAAAGTGATTTGTGCATACTAAATGGTCAACAATGTTGTTGAGTTCAGTGGAATGTACACTAAATAACACTCAGATGGAATATAATATTATCCCAAGAAATGCAGACAAATGAAGACAAACTCAAGTCAGAAGGTAGGATTGGTAGAAATTATGAAAACAAAATAATGTCAAGAAGCTTTATATTGAAAAAAAATTATCACATGCACATGACTGAGGAAGTCCAGTCCAGAATATATGGGAGAGGAAAGAGACCTAAGGAAGAAAATCAATTAGGAGTATATATAACTGAACTAGAATTAAATAACTGAACTAGATTTAAATGATTTGTCCAAATTCACAGAGCTAGTAACCATTCATCACAGATAGAATTTAATCTCAAGTTCTCTGATTCCATAATGAGTGCTCTTTACATTAGAGAATAAAAAGGAACCACCTCTCAAAGCCAGGTTTGCATAACAAACAAAGCCAACAACTAAACAAGAATCATATCAGAGGGAATGGTGTAATTTCCTTTGAGAATCTGCCTTTTTGCATCAAAGAAGAAAACATGTATTTCCATAATATATTGTTTTTTTTCTCCTGTTTTGCTTGTTTCTTTTCAAAAACCTATGTTTAAAACATATGATTTCTCATCTGGCCATCTTCTTAAGACAGGGGAAGAGATTAGAACAGATTAAAAAAACCAACCACAAGCAATTTAAAAATAAAGACTATGCCTTCCATAAAATATTTGTGGCTTTATTTCCCAAGTGATCATGGTTTTTGCCAAATAAAAACTGAAGACAAACTAAAACCATTGAACAAGCAAGAAGAATCAAATACTTCCTGTAAGGACATGAGCATTTTGCTTGTAAAATCCAAGTTATAATAACTCCCAAAATGGCAATCTTCATGAAATCTGATTCAAACCATTCCTTTGCTCTCTATTCTCTGTGTGACCTTGGACAAATCACTCTAGATCATATATTTACAAAGGAAAGGAAGTGTTCCATGTATCATACAAAATGGGGATAGAAAACAAAGGCTTTGACTATCATTTATGACCGAAGAAATCATTCCTATTACTAGTCTTAATTCTTGGAATCATATTTCACTATCACGCAACAAAGAAGCAAAATCATAATATTTCACTATTGGACAACAAGTAAGCAAAAGCCATATTCAAGATTATTGGCTTTGGTCAGGAGAGAGTCAACAGCTAGAATATTGGAAGGGCAGGAAAAAATATTCTGATTCAGGGTAGGAAGAAAATATTTAGACAGATATCACAATACAAAAATGAATGGAAGTCAAGGATGAAGCAAACCGAAGAACTGATAAGGAGAATCTAGGTGTCAATTCCAAGGGACACACTTGAACTTTAGAACTTTAGTGGTTCTAAAAGGAGGTGATATTTAGCTAAAGGTCAAGAAGAATAGCAGCCTGATATATAGAAACTTAAGGAGAAGGGGTTGGGAAAGGAGGTGGAAGTTTCATGATTTCCTAATTCTTGAGGATGGTGTAATTCTTTTTCATAGCAGAAGGATGGTATTGCTAACATTTCCATTGATAATAGTAAATTGTATAACCTTCAATGTATACAACCCTCCCAGGGCTTTCAAGACATTGACTGTCAATATGCCAGGTTGCTACCATTTGGTACATTTCCCCCTCCATTCTCTCAATTACATTCCTTTGTGCATGGCATTTCCATAATACATTCTGACAGATTTCAACCCCAGAGGTTTCTAGTCCAATGACTTCAAGGACATTTGTCTAATCCCAACATCTGCCTCTAATCATAGAGAGTCTCAGGCACATTTTGTCAAAATTTAAGTCATCCCCTTGGAAAGATGAGCATCAAAAGAGAGATTGGAGACATCCGAGGTAATGTCTTTGTATACTTTTATGCCTACCTCCCTACAGTGAAATAGGAAACATAATTAGCAGCTAACCATTTATAGCTACCAATTATGATTATTTAATTTGATTCAATTCAATAAACATTCACAATGATAGAAAGCATTTTTATAATGCTTTAATGTTTTCAAATTCCTTGGCATACTTATTTCGTACTCATAATAATCCTGGGGAAGTAGGTGCTCTATTTGTGTTGTTCGGTCGTATCTAACTTTTTGTGAGTACAAATGGGGTTTTCTTAGCAAAGATTCTGGAGTGTTTTGCCATTTCTTCCCCAGTGGGTTAAGGCAAAGGGAGATTCAATCACTTGCCCAGAGTAACAGAGCTAGTAAATGTTTTAAACTTAGGTCTTTCTGAATCCACATTCAGTGCTCTACACACTGAGCAAGCTAGCTATTCCCAGAGGTTGTTATTACCTGTTCCATTTTGCAGAAAACAAGAATGAAGCCGGAGAGATTAGGTAGATTCTCAAGATTCCATAGCAAGGTCACCATGCAGTAAACCAAATAGGAAGGGGCTACCTTTTCTTTATCCTTGATAAAGGCCATAAGAAAGAAGCTTTCAGTTTTGTTCTAGTTTTCCTTCTGCTGCTCAGTTCCAGGTGCAGGGCATGAAGTTTGGAACCTCAAAACTTGAGCCATTGTGACTGCAGAGATGCGGATTCCAGGACAGACATTCCACCTAACCCAATAAGGATGCCTGAGAGTCTCTCATGTGATCAGTCCTGAGCAAGTAATTAACAGAGATTTGGAAGAGTGTAAGACAAGCCATCCTTCCTGCCTCAAGGGATTAAACACACACTCATACATAAAGGCACATAATGCAAAAGTTTCTAAAAATTTCAGATTAGGAAGGAAGTCCTAGTCATTTAACCCAACACATTACTGAATAAACATCCCTTCCACAGCATACCATACAGATGGTCCTTTTAGTTCTTCTTGAAGTGAAGGGAAACTTTTTATCCTTAGAAATATTATATTCAACTTCAACTCTAATGGTTAAAACTCCTCCCCCACACTCCCCTGCTTCACGTCCTGAGTGTTCCTGTTTTGCTTTTTTTGTGAGTATGTGTGTTTTCATGGAATTTCTATCTTTGCCTTCAAATTTTGTACCCTGAAATCAATTTGAATAAACCTAATGCTTTGGCCATGTGATAAGTCTTCATATAAGTAGATTCAGCTGTCTTGTTTCCTATGCATTTTAGTCAGGCTAAACATCTCCAATTTCCTTATATGTTAACCAGTGATGCCTAAATAAACAGACCCTGCCTGAGGTCCCTGGCAGCTCCAGGTTCACAGTGCTAGGAACCTATGAAATGAAGTTCCTTCACCTGGTACTGTGTAAATGAAATTAACTCTAACCCATTCATAGTCAAAAATCTACTTACCCTAGGCATCTAGATTATATCATCTCCACCTCCCTCAAATGGGGAGTGGAGATAGTCGTTCACACGTGACAATAAGTATCAAATCAAAAACAAGGGACTGCCCTTTGGGCAGTCCAAAATCAGTGTAGAAGCTGCCATTGGTCCACTTGAATTAGAGGTGGCCCACAGGAAATGACGAGAGATGCTATCTCTTTAAATACGTGGGTTACAACCTGGTAAAGTTCATTCAGGAGTGGAAGGAGTTGAGAAGTTCAAGAGTTCAAGAGTTCAGGAGTTCCAGCTTTGGACTTGGTGCTGAAGGTGCTCGGCTGAGACCTCAGAATGCTTCTACTCTGAATTGTCACGTGGGTAAGTTAGGCTCACTTCCTTGGCCTACCTTGGCGTTTCCAAACTCTGCCTTAAGTAGGCTTATAGACTCTCTGATTTCTAAAGTCTTGTGGCTTGTAACCTAGTTTAATTAGTCTTTTAACCCTCTCTCTCCATCCAGGCCTCTCCAGGCCTGGACTGGCCTCTCCCTCTCTCTATTTACCTACCTTTTACCTTCCTAATTGTAAATAAACTACCTTAAACTGGATGCTGTCTTGGGTCTATTTTAATTATGGAAACAATCTGAATTGTTGATTCCTGGAGGCCACATTTTTAAATACATATCTATAAATACCTAAAATCTCCCTCTTACAGTACTTGACATGAATTCTAATTCATTTGGCATCTGAGTTGTGCCCAGATCTTGCCCAACAGTTGTTTTTTCATAAAGAAGTAAATATGTACATGAGAAACAGCAGAAATATGGACTCGTGGAATCTCAAATGTGGTTGGGACCACAAATATCCAATGTAACTATGCTATATGTGCAATAGAAATTTAGAGAAGGAAATGATTAGATAGTGATCTGAAAAATCTTCAGAGAAGTTTGGCTTGGGGCCTAAACCATGAATACCATTTGAAGTCAGAGAGTATGGGTGAAGACTTTCCAGGAAGAAGCTACAGTTTAACAGAGGAAGGAAGTAAAGGATGACTGCACTATGGGAAAGGAAATTTAGACCAAGGAGATTAATCTAGTAGAAACAAAAAGATTATAATACCAATCAGAATCAAGTATGGACAGGTTCCCTTAATTTTTTTTCTTTTTTTTTTTTTTTTAAACCCTTGTTCTTCGGTGTATTGTCTCATAGGTGGAAGAGTGGTAAGGGTGGGCAATGGGGGTCAAGTGACTTGCCCAGGGTCACACAGTTGGGAAGTGGCTGAGGCCGGGTTTGAACCTAGGACCTCCTGTCTCTAGGCTTGACTCTCACTCCACTGAGCTACCCAGCTGCCCCCCTTAAATTTTAAATAGGGATAAGAGAATGAATAAACATGTATTAAGCATCTGCTATATTCTGTGCATTTTAAAATGACTCTAAGTCCCAGGAGACATCTTCCAGGACTCTCTGCCATAACTTCCTCAGACACCTCCCACTTCCTTTGTGGGAGGTGTCTGAGGAAAGTATAAGAAGAAGAGAGAGTGAGAGTTTTGGCATCTTTTTTCCCCAGAGTACCTCCTTCCCCCACCCCTCCCCTGAGGATGGAGGAATTCTTCTAGAGAGCCTAATTTCCCTATATTTCCCTAACCTTTCTTTACTACCTAAATAAAACCCAATCAAATACCCCCAGAGACTAGCTTGAATTTTTTTCTACCTCAAGATCCTAGCCTACCCTCCGAAGGGCTCAGGTCAATTTCCCAAAGAGGTTGGTGCTTTTTTTATCCTCATTTTCCAATGGAGAAAGCTCAGGAAGATGGAGATTATTCAGCTTACCCCGCTGGTATTATCTGAGGTCAGATTTGAACTCAGATCATTCTGACTCCAGACACAGTGCTCTACCCACTGAGCAATCTAGAGGCTTCTGCTCTAAAATATGTTTAAGTATATATTAATCAATCAAATTCATTTATTAAGCAGTCTCTATGCTTACTTTCCTGATTTCCTCATTTGTAAAATGATCTTGAGGAGGAAAAGACAAATGACTCCCAAATCTCTGCCATGAATTCCCCAAATGGAATGAGCAAGAGTAAGACATGACTGAAAAAACACCTGAACAACAACAACAACAATAACATGGTAAAGGAACTACGCTAAATGTGGTTAGGGACCTTCCCACAGGGAATAATACTATATCTGAGTGAGGCAACGTATTTGAAGATAAGAATATATTACAGATAAATGTATACATATGTTATAGATGCCTAGATCTACTGTTTAATTGCTATAGAGAATTCCCAGTAAGGAAATACAATATTTGTGGTTAATGCTGATTGGTGACTACTCTGTAAATGGAGACTTTGATAGCTGCTTTGAGCATAGACAATTTAAATGGCTGGCCCTGTCACACAATCAACCAGTGTCATAGCCAAAAGAGAGGTCTCTCTGGCCCCAAGGCTCATTTTATGTCTGGTATTCCATGTTACCTGAGGATATATAGAAAATAAATACACAGTGATGTATGTATATGATGTGTGTGTACACGTGTGTGTGCCTGTGTGTGTGTATGTGTGTGATGGTGACACTAATAACTGAGAGAATCAGTGAAGGTCTCTTGAAGCAGGTAGAAGAGAGCAGAATGACACATTACATCAGGAGTCCAAGGACATGCTTTTAAATCCTAACAGGTGAGCACGATATCTGGTACCTTCAAACCTGCTAAACGTCAGTTTATTGATTTGTACAACGAGGGTGGATTAGGTGGCCTCTGTGATCTGTTCCCTTTTATTTTGTGACTGAGTTAAACCATGAAGTTAAACCCAAAGGGCAGAGATAGAAAGGAAGAATATTCTAGGTATGGGAAAAACAGAAGCAAACACAAAGGCAGGCCATGGAGTTTCCACACAGTATATAGCAGGAAGATCATTTTAGCAGTGGATTGTGTGTGTGTGTGTGTGTGTGTGTGTGT
The DNA here is from genome assembly GCF_016433145.1 of Gracilinanus agilis. NCBI lineage: Eukaryota > Metazoa > Chordata > Mammalia > Didelphimorphia > Didelphidae > Gracilinanus > Gracilinanus agilis. The sequence continues at coordinate 20,520,201 of NC_058131.1, read as the reverse complement.
GTGTGTGTGTGTGTGTGATGGGGAATAAAGTTACTTTTCCTGAAAGAATTGTATAGAGCAAGATAATGAAATCATTTCAATACCAAATGAAGAAATCTAGATTTTACATAAAAGGCACTAAAAAGTAATTATCCATGTATATTTTATTTATATACACACACATGCACACATGTACCTTATGTATACACATGATGGGTTTACATGTTACATCATGCGCTACACATGTGAGCCAACAAGTGACACGTGTGATGTGTTTGTGTGTGCATGCATGAAGACATCTATATATATTATATGTAAACATATGTGCACACATGCAAAATTCTTGTGTGGATGAGTGACAAGGGTTTATATGTATATACACATATACCACATATGCTACTCTTTTTTTCAAGAAGATTTGCTTGAATGTATGCACATCTATTTATTTGTATGAGAAGATATACCCAATCACATATGTAATGTTTATAATTATTTTAAAGCAGGCAGCATTTGGAAATAATGTAGTTATTATATTGTAATAAATATTATAATTCATTTAGCAGAGTGACTGTAATGCAGTCAGCACTATATAAGTATTGATTATTGTTGTTGTTATTATTGTTATTAATTATATTTATAAAGTGCTTAGCACAGTGTTGGCCACAGTGGATACTATAAAAATACTAGCTTTTATTACTATTAATAATGATATTTTAAACAGATGTATATGTTAGTATATAAAATCCAAGTATGATTGAATGAAAGGATGGATGGATGGATGAAACATTTATCATATATTTACTAGGTGCCAAATATTATGCTAGTCAGAGATACCAATAGAAAAGTAGGATAGTTTCTGTTCAGAGAAAATATCTTTTTTTTCTTTTTTTCCTTTCAATCCCTTCTCCAAACAGTTGCCAAAAGGATAATAGATCACAGTACTCAACTACTCAAGAAATTGCAATGGCTCTCTCTAACTTCTGGATTTTATATACATAGACACATACATACACACATAGACACATCTGTGTTTTTGTGTGTGTATGTGTGTGTGTGTGTTAAGAACAGGCAAAAAATGCCTAAAATTGGCACAAAGAAACCTGGACCTCAGATGAGTAAATATCTTAAAAGCAGAAGATACGGTATTTTTTCCCGTAGGACAAGTAGAAATTTGTGTGGCCCTTTTTTTGTTTCTGGGCCTGACCAGGATAAGGTGCTTAATATGAATTTATGCAATCACCTCCTTTTTGTTTGTTTTACATTTAATTATTTTAATGTCTCCTCCTGAAAACAGGCTTCCTGCCAAAATTAAAGATGGCCATTAGGCGCGACAATTAACATTCCTGTTTTATGAGTTCTCCTGGGTAACAGACTTGACCTTGATGCATGCATATCTTTCATTAAAAAGTTTTAGAGGCCTGTTTCTGGTAATCCTCAGTGACATTTTTCTTTGAATATTTTATGGTTCTGCAAGCAATTAAAATGAAATTGACTTCCTCACCTTCCATCTTTTCTTTAGACTTGCTGAATGAAAGAAGGAGGCAAGAGAAGAGAAAAAAGAGGGGTCAGTGTCTTCCCAGGCAGAGGTGGCTGGATACAAATAGATTCATCAATTAATTAGGAGAAAGTAAAAAAAAAATACACAAGTTCCCAACCTCTTCCTGGAAGACCTCAGAGTCCTTTTCAACAACTCTTTCTTTGAATCAGCAGCAGCAACAAACTGGACAACTGTTCAATCCTCTAGAGACCAATTTTAATATATTTGACCCCAAAACCCCTTTTCTCCCCTTATAAAAGTGAGTGGGGAAAATATCAGCACTGAGTACACAGAGGAATGAGTGATTGGACATATCTTGTTCAGAGGTCTTTCCTTAAAATGTCATTTCCTGGAAAAACTGGTCAATCAAAAGAAGGAGCAGCAAGAGCACAAACTGCTTCTGAGGTAAGAAAGTTCCTGGAACATGATGGATAAAGAAGTCCAGAGAGACAGGAACAAGGCCAGAAAGGAATGAAGGATTCCCTCTTTTGTAAAACTCCAATAGTTAAAAAGATTTTCCTAAAGATTTTTAAATTTGCCTATTTGCCACTTTCAACACTTATGCCCAATTGATTGCATATTCTTTGGAATTCTAGCTTTTGGGCATGACCAATTCTACCACAATGATGCCCCAAGGTAGACTTTTGAGTTAACTTTTGAGCATGCCAACTTGGTCTAATATGGCAATCGCTGCATAGAAGAAACAATATAGAATAGAAACAAAGACCCTGAAACCAGACCCACTTCTTGGTGATGGGATAAATGAAAGTTAAACAGGGTACAGATAAGGTCTTTCTGTCTCACTAGTTCATTTCATTTCATCCAATTAGTGTGCAAAGGATGAGTCACTACAAAAGAGCAACTTTTGGTTGAAAAGGGTAAAATGCTCAGTCTCCCTGTAGTAGCCAGTTAAAGGAAGCTGTTCTCATTCATGTGGTAGAAGATATGGTAGGCTCTTCCTTAGGCATATACAAAAACCTTCTCAAAGGATACTTAAGGGCATCTCCATATTACAATGGGGCATTTCTAGAAGTCAGGGTTATATTGTTAAAAACATTTCCTTTGTGTCTTAGGAACAACTCTGAGACAGAAGGGCAGAGGCTAGGCAAGCAGGGTTAAGTGACTTGTCCAGAGTCATATATTTAGGAAACATTGAAGGCCAGATTTTAACCCAGGTCCTTCAGATTCTAGGCCTGATGCTCTATTCACCATGCAACCTACTCTTGCAGATTATAATTGTAAAGAAGAACATCACAATATAATTTAAAATATTAGATATAAAGTCAGATATCCTACATTCAAAACCTATCCCTTGGACCCAATCTCTGTGTTGCCTTGTGAAAGGATTTTTTAAATTCTCTTTGTCTATTTTGAGTTAATCAATCAAGAACTAAAAGTACCTCTACTTAACACTTAATAAGCCACTAAGTAAGAGAGTTCACAAGTCACTTACTGGGAAAAAAAAAAGTTCATACTCCCAAAGGTCACAAGTACTGCCCCATCCTAGGGCAGTGCTAGGCATATTGGGAGGCTGTGATTGGTTCTCATGAACTGGAAGAGAGACAGGACCTGACATAGAAAAAGGGTTATAAAAGGGGAGACCTAGGAGAAGAATGCCTTCCTTCCTTGGTTCTTCTGTGAGGACTTTCTATCTCTGTCTTTCTGTCTCTCTGTCTCCCCCCCAACACCCCCATTAATGCTTTGGTGGGACACTCTCTTCAGCATATGGTCAGATGAAGATTCTTGGGGACCTTGGTCTCTTGTGTGCTGAAGTTTCTCCACAGTTTTTCAGCATCTCTTGGCTTTTCAGATTTCAGCTTCCTGATTAGGACCTTGGATTCTGGTGAAATTCACTTTCAGATTCATATTCATGATCTGCAGTCTCTAGGATTAGGACTTGTATTGCAGCTAAATGATTTTTCTACTTGTAGCTAAAAGATTTTTTCTATATTTCCTACTTTAATATCGCTTACCTTGCTGTAAATAAAAGCTGCTAACAGTCATTTGACTTAAGAAGTTAATTATTTTTATAAATAGCAACCACAATAGTAATTTTTTAAAAAAAATTATTATATTTGTCAAACCCATTTTTAATTATTACATTCTTAAGTAAGTAATTTTACTATCTGTTGCCTTAATTCACTCATCTATAAAAGGAAGGGTTTTTAAATGTTCAGACTCTAAATCTTTGATGCTAAATTAGATCCCAAACCCATGTGATAGCTTGCCAAATATTCAAAAGGCAGCTATCATGCCACTCATTTTCTTTTCCTAGGCTAAATAATCCTCTTTTCTCCTATTGCCTGATCCCAACACCTTTCAATATCCTGATCACTTTATGATAAACTTTCTACTTCTTAACCCCCAAATTCATACAAGAAGTAAGAAAGTTATTTCAAGAAAAGGACTATTATTAAGCCTCTGGTATTGTAGCTGGAATATGTATGTGTGTGTGTGTATACATATATGTATATATGTTAACTGTAATGCAAGGTGGCTAAAAGAATCCTTTTGCTTCTGTAATTTCTAATGGTCACAAAAAGTCAGTTGGAAGTCTTAGAATCTTCAGAAAGTCAGTTAGAATGTAAAGCTATAAATAGAGGTGAAGTTCCAACTGACAAGGTTTTTGCCTTCTGGCTTTCACTGTGGCTGGAGGCTTTTGCTTTTGAGCTTTGGCCTAATTGCTTCAGCCTTGGCCTATGCTTATTTGTCTTGGGGAAATTTAAACCTATCTCATCTCTCTGGACCTCTCCCTGATTTCTCCATCTACATTCCCTTCCCTTCCCCTGAATTTCCTTTGGGCCCTGGGTGGAAGGGAGGGCTTGGTGATTGGACTTTGTGGGTTTAGTTTCTATAGACAAGTAGAGTATCCTCAAATAAGTTACCCCTAGTTTTGGTGATTTGATAAAGACTTTACTTAAAAGGAAGTCAAATCTTCCTGACTAGGAGAGCAGACTCTCTCAGTCTAAAACCTCTCTGCAACCCATTCCCCCACCATGACCCCTTTCCCTAGCAGCAGTTAGAAAACCCTGAACCCCTCTCCTGACTGATCCTGGTATTAATAAATCCCCTTGTTACCTATTCAAACCCTCTGGTGAATCATTGTGTCGAAAATTAAGACAAGGACTCAAAGGGAAGGAATCATTTTTCTTTTATTTTCTTGAGGGGAGCTGCGGGCATCCATCTTGGCAGGAAGTACCTACCCTAGACTTCCTCCTACTAACAATTTCATTGACAGGAAGGAGCCCCTTCCACTCCTCCCTTGAGAAACTTTGTAAACTGACAAGAGAAGCACTCCAACCAGAGTTAAAACATTTCTGACTGGCCCAACTCCTTTGTACCTATAGAGATACCTTTCTTTGCCTGAAGGGTTCAGCCTATTTTCCCCAATATCCTCTGTCTCTAGCCTCTGGGAATAAACCTGTTTGAGCTGCCCTCTCCTACATACCCCATTTCCCTTATCTCCTATATAACTTCCCTTACCTTCATTCCTCCTCCAATCACCTTATAATCACTTATACCCCCTTATCCTTCCTCACACCCAAATTGCCTTCAAGACCCACATCAGGCTACCTACTTCTCTATACCATAACCTAAGAAACTTTTCTCTGGTTTATGTTCTGGAGATTGAAAAATACTCAAAACAAATCAAGAATACAATTTCACTGAGATAAATCTACCATTCCACCCATTCCCAACTTGATGATCTCTTGTCTAAAACTCTATGCATTCATCAGCATTTGGAGGAGCATGATTTCTCTCCTCAGCACCATACTATGTGACTCAACCCTCAGGAATAATACTCTCAACCATAACACGTTTGCCAAGCACAGTACTAAATAATCAGGCTGCAGCATAAGAATATTTAAGAAGTTGAGAACAATGGTATTTGGAGATACTGAAATGAACCTCAGATTATGGAATCACACTGTTTATCAAATACTCTTATTATTCTTCTGGCCTACTTCAGAAACAGGGCCATGTATTTTAAGAAACTACTCTCTCTTAGTGTAGAAGGAAGTTCGTTGTCTAATATTATTAAGCTACGTATGAATAACAGCTGGTATTTTCACATCTTTTAAGGTTTGAGAAACACGTTATAGATATTAATTAACTCTTCCCATACACACAAACCTATGAGGTTAACACTGACAAGTCAATGTTTCAGGTGAGGAAATTGAACCTTATGGTGGGGGAAGATAAAAAATTTCTGAGGAAGCTAGGAAATTCCAAAAATGGGACTTGAATACAGGAAGACCAGACTTACAATCTTGTCTCAAACAAGGTGTTTAACTATGTCCCAAGGGAAGGTACTTGATCTCTCTGGGACATGATTTTTTCCTCTATTATCGTTATTTTTATTATATCATAACACATAGCATTTTATAGATTGTGAAGCATTTCATATGATCTTATATCAACATAACAATCTTGGGAACTAGGTATTATCATTATTCTCATTTAATAGAAGAAGTAACTGAGGCAGGAAAAGGTTAAGTGGATGGCCCTGAATCTCACAGAAAATAAGTATCTGAAGCTGAAGCTAGATTTGAATTGGGGTCTTCTTAACTCTAGGCCAAATGTTCTTTTCAATGTACCACCTAGCAACTTCATAGTATAAATGAAGGGATTGAACTCTCTTGCCTCTTAAATCCCTTTTAGATTTAAATCTGTAATCCTATAATCCTATGTGTGTGACCATCCAGGCAGGGAGGCAGCTCAGGCATTGAATAATAGTGAGATTGTATTTTAGTCAAAGGCCTTAGAAAGTTCACTGAAGGAGGAATGAAAACTCCAAAAGAAACAGGAGCAAATTTTGAAAAATTTCGATAGGTATGGGCACAAACTTTGCTACCCTGGCATCTATATAGACATAGTGAGGCTTAATTATCAGCAAGAAATTGGAGGTCTAGAGGAAAGGGATTTAAAAAGGATACTGATGAATTAGGAAAAGAGAACAACACTGTTGTGGGCCCTCTGAGGAAGGATGGAGCTACTCTGCCCAAGAAAATGCACCAAAATAAGAGGAAGATAGAGCTTCCAAGGACTAAAATTAAAGGTTCAATTATCCACATGTCCTGGCAGCATTTTGGACAAACTCCTTATCCAGTAGGGGATTAAAGAGAGCAGAAATCAGTGAGCACTGATTTTAGGATGAAATAAAAGAAAATAAGAAAAAGGATAAATTTCAGTTGATGGTAGCAGAATGAGCAAAGGAAAATTGATAAGGTAACAAAGAAGGAGCTAGAAACACAGCAAGGAAACCAAAAAGAGAAGGAAGGCCATGAAGAGCAAAGACAACAGTATGGGCCTGCTTCAGAGGAGTTTGCTTTGTCTGAAACACTCAGAGCAGTTAAGGAAGAGGAGGCGGAATGATCTAAGTAAGCTAAGGGACAAGGCAAAGAAAATGAGGACACCCAGCCTATTACTGAAGAATCACAATAAATAAAAAAAAAAAGAAGAAGAAGATAACCAGATATAGAAATATCGGAGGAATGAGCCAAAGAGGGAAGGAAAATAAAATGTGAAAGAAACCTCAAAGGTCAAGGTGGGCTACTTTAATTAGATTGTTTTGGGGGCAGAAAAGCTACAGGGCTTAAAGCCCAGGATATGATATAGTGCCCAGCTCCAAAGAACAGATGGAAAACAAATGAATTAAAACATAAACACAACTCCAGCAGTGGGCAGCTTGACTATGCTACTTAGAATGGGGATGACTAAATGTTGATTTTTCCAAATTGTGAGAATGCCCAGAACAAACTTTTAGCTGTTTCTCTCTACTTCAAATGAGACAAATGGAATGTGTCCAGAACAACAAAGCAAACAACATTAATGACATCTTAAAGAGGAAGAAAAGGGAAATTAGAATTGGAAGGTGAAGACATTACTAAAAGGGCAGCAAGGTCATATAATGGATAGCATGTTGTGGCTAAAGTCTGTAAGACTCATCTTCCTGAGTTCAAATCTGGCCTCAGATGCTTGCTAGCTATCTGACCTCAGGGAACTCAGTTAACTTTGTTTGCCTCAGTTTAATCATCTGTAAAAATGAGCTGGAAAGGAAAGAGCAACACACTTAAATATCTTTTCCAAGAAAATGACAATAAGGGTCATGAAGATTTTTTTTTTCAGAGAACACTAACTTGATTGTTATTAACAGATAGCTGAGATGCCAAGACTTCAGGAAAGGAAACATAGTGACACCAAACCCTGCAGGGGTGAAACAATTAAGCAAAATAGATAACCAAAGCCCTTCTCTCACCAACACCAAGTCCCTACCAGGGGGAAATCAGCAACTCCCTCACCTCCTAAAATGGAAAAAAAGGGACCTCAAGAAAGAAGGGGAAGGTAGGGAGAAGAGAAGTTAAGGGATTTGGGGTAAAGGGTACCCCAAAATCCTTGGGAGTGTTCTAATGGACCATAGATTCTTTTTGCTGGCTTGGAAGAATAAGAAGCCTCCAAGGAAGAAATAGAGGCCAGAAAGAATGAAACAGTTGTAGTTCACTTGTCCACAAAGTTTATAAATTTTCTGAGAACTACTCTCAGGGAAATCACTCAGCAAAAGTATTGAACAAATGCTGAAAATCCAGCATCCATTTTCTACTGAGAATAGAATGTATATGTTAATTTAAGCAAGAGCAAATGTGAGCTGTATCAGAAATCGTGCAAGCACACACATGCATACACCATTGCATATATTTCTGTTTTGTTTTGATGAATGGATTTCCTTCAATCTGACTCTCAATTTAATTTTCTTACCTTTTTATATTACAATATAGTGACCCATCTGTTCTTGTAATTATTTTTACCTAAGGTACCCCTAAACTATCTCAGTGAAAGAACATAACTGAGGTCTAGAGAGTTAACTTGAAGAAAAGCATATTTATGATATGAACATAAGCCTTCAGTCCAAAATTAATGCTCTATCCATTAAAATAGTCTGTTTAAATTTATTACTTTTCATGGTAGCTATTTCCCTATCATTGAAGATAGCAGGTGGTTTGTTAGCTCAAGAGAAAATCTGGCAAGAAAATAAAGAAGAATAATAACTTAATGATACCTATAGAGAATCCTGAAAAGAGCACAACAATGAAAAAGTGGAATAGATTTGTCAACATTTCTATAGTAATCTATTCCAATTATCTATGACAATAGTATAACTATGATAAAATATCTTTAAGTTCATAAGATTAATTTCAATCTCCAGAAATTTTTGCAAATATAATATTTTACTACTATTCTCAAATGCATCCCAAGATTTAATTAATGTAGTTGACAGATCAAATTCCATCAATGCTTATCCAGTGTAAAAGACTCTTATCTATGAATCTCCATAAGTTTGCTAAAAGGCACTGGACCAATGATTGAGACTGAAGAAGTCTTAGTTTTGCCTCTTATATTGAAGATACTGAAATAACACAGGAATCACCCACCAGTTATTTTTCTCACTTATAACATGAATAGTCCATATACGTTATACTATTATGTATTTCTTGATGAGGGATCCTTTACTCTGATTATACTACACAGTTCCTGACTTTTATGTTATAGCCTGCCCATAGTTACCATTACCCCCATGAATTGTTCAGACTAACCTGGGAATTATTTAGAAAGGTTTTAAAACTGAATAAAATATCCATTCTCTTTGAGTCAAATTTCCTGATGTTAGGCATTTTTCCCAAGGAGGAAAAGGAAGAAAAAGTTATACACACCTATATAAGTATAAACATATATGCATGTCTGCACATATACATAAATCTACATATCTTAATACATTTGTATATACAAACATAGATTGATAGACAGACATTGACACTGGTCAGGAGAAAGACAAAAATTGCTACCCACTGATTTGGTATTGGATGATGCAAATAGGACTTTGATAACAATATATGTGAGAAATTATCAAGTGAAAATAGAAAGAACAATACAATGAAACAGTATGCTCTGTAATTATATTGATTACAAGGACCTAGAGAAGAAATTAAAAACAAATTAACCTCTGTGTCTTCATTGAAGAACAGGGTGTAACAAAGTTCTTTGTCTCTTCTTTCTTTTTATGACTCCTTTGTTGATATCTAATGAGAAAAAAAGTCAAGTGAGAAAAAAAAAATCTGAAAGGAGAGAAACCTTATGGCTTCTTTCTCTGAAGCCAATATGTGTTCTCATTAAAAGGAGTTTCATTCTTTTAGTTTGAGTACATCCTTTTCTGTTTTGGTGAACAGTCTGGAGATTAAGATCCTGTGATGCTTTTTTATCTTTTAATTTTTTTCTTTTCATTTTCAATTACATGTAGAAATAATATTTGACAATTTTAATTTTGTGATCTGACATTTTCTGATTCATATTATTTCCCTTCCCCCTCTCCTCTCCCCAAGATATTAAGTAGTGTGATACAGATTATATCAGTGCTGTCATGCAATACATATTTCCATATTTCTCAGGCTGTAAAAGAAAACACATCATATGAACAAGAAAGATATAAAGGAAATAATGGCATCTTTTTTGTTTGCAATTAAACTCAAATAATTCCTTTTTTGACTATGGATAGCCTTTTTCATCATATATTTCTTGGGGTTGTCTTGGAAATTTGCATTGCTAATAATAGTTTAATATTTTACTGTTAGATCTTGTGAATCTTGAAACCAAAGGCAAGCCTGCCCTTATCTATACTAATGTCCTATCATCTCATCACCCAGGATTTTCATCCAGTCCAGCATTAATTTTTTAAGAAGTAAAGACTAACTTCAGAAGTGATCTCTAGGGATTATGCAATCAATTTCTGAAACAAGTACTTATTGTATAGTGATGCTACATTTTGATGTATACATGGTGTGATTAACACTCTAGGAAGTGAATTAAGTCTAAACCCAATGATTCCATAGAACAGTGATGGCGAACCTATGGCATGGGTGCCAAAGATGGCACACAGAACTCTCTCTGTGGCCACTTGGGTCTCCTAAGCCAAATATTTCCCCCTCACCCAGTTCATTACTAGAAAAGCAGAGGGACTTTGGCAAAGCTCCTCCTCTCCACCATTCCTAGTGATATTTTTCACATCACCTGCCCCTCTCCCCAGCAGCCCAATATGAGTGCTTCCTTCCTCCCCTCTCCTCTCTGGGATAAGGGTGGGATGGACATGGCACAGCACTCAGTCTCTGATGGGGGGTAAGCATGGCACTTGTTCTAGGGGGTAGTGTAGGGGTGATACCTGCCACTCCATCTCTAAAAGGTTCACCATTGCTGCCATAGCCTAAGATGAAATAAGAAAGATTTCCCTAGATCTTGAAGGAAAAGATTTAAACTTTTTTTGTGCCCTCTATTCAAAGAAAATATTCCTCTAAAGGTTTATTGTAAAGAAAGATTCACAGAATAAGAGACTATGGTAGTATTTTCAAAAATAAATTTGATATAAAAACACAAAAGTCAATTAACAAAATATATTTTATGATAAGAAAATAAAATGAAGGGATTAGCTGTGATAATATATAGATCTAGTTTTCTTTAAGTCAAAAGCAATGAGACTAAAATTTTGATGCTATACTATCTGTATCTTCTGGGCTAAATACCATATTGAAACTGACACTCAAGATGCAGTCAGAAAAAAAGCAACCAGAATATAGCAAATAAGGAGAAAACTTTGCTGGAAGATATGTAATTTTTAAAGGTGTTGAAGGATTGACTTTCAAACTATCTCAAAGTGTTGACAATGCCAAACATTCACAAGAAAATCACGGAGAGCATTACTGCCAAAAAAGGGCATATAGAGGGCGTCAATAACTACCTACCCATAGGCCTTTCTCATCTCTATAAAACCTTTATGGGAATGTTCATCACATGTATCCAAAATAGCCTCTGGGAAATTCAGTGAAAGGTGCAAGCAGTCTTTCACAGGCAGGTTTTATACAACTAATCAAATGTTTACAGTTAATCAATTTACTAAAAGGTATGAAAAATACACAATTCCATACTAGTTATTTTTTGTTGACATCAGTATGCATTGGCCTCATCGAGAAAAGGGAAAAATAAAATCAAATTTCTCCAAGCAAATTTTCCTTATATTAATCTCACAGAATATTTCTAAAATGTGATAACAGAAATTACTGTATTCAATGATCTTTATATTGTCAATATCAAACAAAGCCAAAATCAAGAAAACACATGCACCTCAAATTTTTACCACTATCATATATAACACAGCATATTTTGAACAAAGTACAAATTAAAGAGGAATGCTCACAGATGGTGAATTCATTGAGTTTAACAGCAATTTGATTTAAGGAACATTTAATAATTATCTACTATGTGCCCAGTTTCATTCCAGGTGCTGCACTTAAAAGAGAAATAAGAAAAGAAAAAGAAACAGTCCATTTCCTCAAGGAGTTTACCACATTCAGTTGATTAGAAAGAATGTAACAAATAGAAAATGGAATACAAAATAAATATGAAATTCTAGGGCAAAGCCTGTTTTAGAGGAGGGCACAATGAGTTGCCTATAAAAAATTATGGTTTAAGCTAGCATGGAAGTCAAGGAAACAAACACATATTAAGCATTTAAAATGTGTCAGGCACTATATTAAGTGCCGAGGATACTAACAAAGGAAAATTTTAAAATCTTATCCTCTTAAGAATCTCATAATCTAATTGGGAAGACAATGTGCAAATGTAGCACTTGAATTTTAACAAGAGGGCAAAGGAGGCAGATCTCTGTATGAGATAACATTTATTATCAAGGACAAGTTACCTGTTAGTGGTTATCCTTCATTCATGTGGAAAGACCACAGGAATGCAGACAACTCCCTGTTTATTGATTTGGGGGCGTAAAGAACAAAGAACCGAAAAGAGTGTATAGTATCATGGAATTGAATAGAAGATGTTTGATTGGGAATAACTAGGTAGATCAGTGGATTCAGAATCAGATCTAGAGATGGGAGGTCCTGGGTTCAAAGCTGACCTCAGACACTTTCTAGCTGTGTGAACCCTAGGCAAATGAAGTAATCCCCCATTGCCAGGCCTTACCACTCTTCTGCCTTGGTATCAATTTGCAGAATTGATTCTAAGATAGAAGATAAGGGGTTTTTAAATAAAGTAAAAATTAAAAGGAAATTATTGGTTACAGATCTAAGGCACAGAGAACAACATAATTGTTTGGAAGTTTGGTAAAGGGGTTTCACAGTGACACCCATTCTCTCATGAGACTCTCACAGAGTCCAGGTGCAAGATAGTGGCTCAGACTTTTGGACAGCAAACCAGACATCATAGTAGGATGTAGCTTGTTGGCATATAAATATCAGACCCAAACTCCATTTCTTTTTCACACATTCCTCAAGGTCAGAAAAATCCTTTAAGGCAATAATAGATCATTGATTATCAGGAGTACTGGATATATAAATGTAACCTGCTATAGACTAGTGGAATTCTGAACTAGTTTCTGAGACAAAGAACTATGACTTAAGCAGTTACAAGAAAAAAATAAAGTACTTTTAATTAGGATCAATAAATCAATGATACAATATCATTCCTAATCTTACAAATAAATATACAAACAAGATATATAAGAGAATCATTTGAGATAATCAACTGAGGTAAGACACTAGCATTAAAGAGACCAACAAAAGTGTCTTTAGAAATATGAATGCTGTACCATTTGGTGCATATGTGTTGAGTATTGATATTTCTTTGTTATTTATACTGCCTTTCATCAAGATGTAATTACTTTCCTTATCTTTTTTAATGAGATCTATTTTTGCTTTAGCTTTTTCTGAGATCATGATTGCTACTTCTGCTTCTTTGCATCAGTTGCAGCCCAGTAAATTCTGTTCCACCCTCTTACCTTTACCTTGTGTATGTCTGCCTGTCTCAAGTGTGTTTCTTATAGACAACATATTGTAGGATTCTCGTTTTTAATCCATTTTCTGCTATCTGCCTCCTTTTTTATTGGTGAGTTCATCCCATTCACATTCACAGTTATGACTGCTGTCTGTTCATTTCCCTGTTTTTGACTTCCTTCTTAGATCCTGCCTTTTCTCTTATCCCTCTTATCCTCTCCTCCAACTTTTCCCTTTTAATCAGGTTTCCCCCTTTCTCCTTCCTAATATTATTCCTCTTCCTCGTACCTCCACTCTTATTGATTTCCCTCATACTATAGTGCCTTTTAAATGATCCCTCTCTCTTTCCCTCCCTTGTATTGTTCTCCTCCCCACTAGCCCATTTATTACCCATCTACTTTTTGACAGGGCATGATACAATTCTCTGCCCCAAAGGATCTGATTGTTCTTCCCTCTCTGAGTCAATTTCAATGCTTGTAAGATATAAGTATTACTTGTCTCCAAACCCTTTCATCTTTCCATTGTTTTTGTCTTCTTCCTCCTCCTCCTCCCAGGCATTTCTTAATGAAATATAAATTAACCCTATTTTATATCTTTTCCCATTTCTCTTAGTATTATCCTCTTTTCTTCCCCCTAGTTTATATATATATATATATATATATATATTTGACATTTCATCCTATACAGTTTGTCATTGATCCCTATAAGTGTATTTCTTCTAGCTAAACTGATGACTATAACAATTTTGAAGAATTACCAATATCATCTTTTCTTAGAGGAATACAAATCATTTGACCTTATTGGGTCCCTTAAAAATGTTTGTCTTTTTCCCCCTTTCTTAATTTACCTTTTGGTGATTCTCTTGAATTCTGCGTTTGGCATCAAATTTTCTTTTTAAGTCTGGTCGTTTCTTTATGAATGCTTGGAAGTTTTCTATTTTATTAAATGATGTTAATAGCTTTTTCAAACAACTATCTTGTGTTCTAAATAGTTTTGCAAGTAGCCGTCTTGTCATGATCTTCCAGTAGTTCAATAATTCTTAAATTGTATCTCCTGGATCTGTTTTCAAGGTCTGAGATTTTGTCAATGAGGTGTTTCATATTTTCCTCAATTTTTTCATTCTTTTGATTTTATTTTAAAGATTCTTACTGCCTTGTGAAGTCATTTACTTCTAGTTGTTGAATTTTAATTTTTAAAGACAGAATTTCATTTCTGACTTTTTGGTCATCCTTCTCCCTCTGGCCAATTTTTCTTTGTAAGTTATTTTTCATTTTCTTTGCCTCATTTTCAATCTGGTCAATGCTGGCTTTCAAGACACTATTTTCTTGTTTTAGTTCATGTGCCTCTGCTTCCAGATGACTTATTTTGCTTTTTAAGTTCTTTTCCCAATTGTTTGCAGTCTCTCTTAATTGTTTTTTTTTTGAATTGTGTTTTGAGTTCTTCCAAAGCCTGTTTTCAATTTGCTGGAGTTTCTACATTTTTGCTTGGTGTGCCTTGGTCCTCTTCTGTTACATTTGCTCTTTGTTAATTACCTGGATAGAAACAGTCAATTATAATTTCTCTTTTCTTTTTCTGTTGTTCACTCATATTTTTTTCCTTCTTTCTCCCATTATTGGGTATAATCTTGCTCCTCTGTTTATTTGCTAGATATGTGGGTTGGGCTATTCTGTCCTGAAGGAGTCTCTTCTCTACTCTACTGATTTACTAGATTAGGCTGATGGAGTATTAATGAGCCCTGAGGTCAGATCTTTTCCAGCTGGCAGCAGAAGCTGAAGATGTAGGTGAAGGTGTAGAGGCTAAAGAGTACTGGGCTTCCAACCCTATTATCAAGGTATTCTGTTGTAGTTGCAGCTTTTGCCTTGGGATCTGAGTCAGCTGAATTTATACAGTGGCTCTCAGTGCAGTTTGTCAGGGAATGGTGTTGGAGATTTAGCTTCTCTGCCCTCTGAAGGCTTCTTATCTGCCCTATTGATAGACTAGATTAAGCCAGGGTGGAATCTGGTCTATGGAGATGGATGTACCCTGAAGCCAAAACCTCCAGAAGCTGAGGCCCAAAATGGTGAGTGGTGGCAGTGACTAGGCTGCCCTCCTCTCTGTACTTCTCCTCTAGCTGCTTCCCTGCTAATTGTGGTCAGAGCCCTGAGCCTGGCATAGCAGTGACAGCAATGCACTCCCTCCATGCTGGAACCCTTGTCCTGAGATTACAGTGACTGTCTGAGTCTCAGCACAGTAGGTAGGGGAGGGGTCCTGGGACCTTCCTTCTTTCTTTTCTTTAAACCTGAGAATCCAAGCTTCCTTGTATTTTTTAATTGAATCAAGCAGGAGGGTCCCCCAGCTCTATCCTGTTGTTAGATTTGGTTTTCTCTCCCCTTAAAGCACTTTGTTTTTGATTGGTGTGGAATGGTTTTCACAGACGACTCAGCTTTTTCTGCTTCTAAGCAGTCATCTTTACTTCAAGGAAAGTGTCTTTAAAAAGTGAAGTTTTATCTGAAACTTGAAGCATCCTAAAGCAAGAAAGAAGGGGTAGTATTTCAGGTCTGAGATACAACCACTGAAAAGTTACAGATGAAACAGACTGCCTTGTGTAAGGGACAATCAAGAAATCAATATCACTTAATGTGAGTGTGTGGAAGAACTTCAGTTTTAAGAAGACTGGAAACCTAGGAAGGTTCCAGGAAATAAGAGCTTTAAAAGCCAAATAAAGGATTTTATATTTGATCAGACAAGTAATAAAGAGCCACTGAAGTTTATTGAACAGAGGTGAGGGGAGGTTAAATTTCCGATTTACTCTTTAAGATTACTTTGGCATCTGAGTAGAGGACATATCAGAGTCAAAAATTAATTTAGAGATATTTGGTGATGGGATTGATGGATGATAACATTTCAGTAATGGCTAACAATTACAAATTCACAAAAAAAGGAAATAGAATATAGAATGTTATGTATATGGAACAGAAACCAGTACAGTTGGAATCAGAAAACATGTGAGAATAATGTGCAAAGCAGAAGAATAGGCATTACTGAGGAATACTCTCCTTTTGAAGATGACCATTATTTTGATCTCACCAAGCCTAACAAGTTCTGTAGGTTTCCTCTTTGAGATCCAAGGTCATCAGCCCAACCAGCAACTATATAATAAAAATTGAAGAAAAAAAGCTTGTTTCTTAAATAAAATTCAATTCAATGGACCATTGAGATAGTTCATGCATGCTTATACCTAACACAGATATTGAAGGGTAAGCTGAGCTTAAAATGTATGAGGAGTAACTGAGCAAGTTAATATTTATCCCACCCACAACATTTAAATTTTTATATATATATATATATATATATGTATATATATACATATATATGTATG
>NC_058131.1:20421081-20503133 GCF_016433145.1 Gracilinanus agilis | reverse complement strand
TATATATATATATATATATATATATATATATATAAATTTCACAGCTCTGCTGTGCTGTTTGATTGTGAACCATAATGTTGTATAACCTAACTGACTACTTTCTTTTTAATCCCACAGTCACTACTTGATTATATTGCTGGATGTAGAAGAGCTGAGGAAAGAGATGTTTTCTTGAACTTTGATATCTTGGTGATCCCAATTCACTTACATCTTAGCCCCCATTCCCTTTGACCCTGTCTTATGAATGTGGCATTCTATATTGATTTTCAGGCAGCTTTCCAAAGCAAATGTAATAGGATTTGCTTGCAAATAAATTTCTTACTCTCCTACTCTTTCTGTGCCTCCCCAAACTCATCATTACCTCCTAAGACTTACATTCTACTTAACTCTGCTGTGGTCTAGCTATTCCCTTGAGTATCTCCTCAGTTGCATTTTTCTAGAGTTGCTTATACTTAATTATTTTTAAATGCAGCAGAGTGCGGAGGATAAAATGTTGGGCTTGGAGTCCAGAAAACTCTAACACTCATTTATGACATGATCAAGATCAAATCACCTCATTTTCTAGATCTGCATAATGGGAGTATTCATACTTATAACTATCTCAAAGGATTCTTATGAGGTTTAAATGATATAATATAGACATAATGTGTCACAAACATTATAAGACTGAATCACTTTGTTTGATACTTTTGAATTTCCTGGATAGATCCTAATATCCTTCCTCTTTTCTCTCTTTAATAGGTACCAAAATAAGGCATTTGCCTTGAACTTCTTCGATGTAATTTTGAATCCCCTACTTTAGTTATCCAGACTCCAAGTGATATAGAATTCACACGTAGAGATAGAAAGAAGCTTAAAAGTCACCCAGTTCAACTTTATTATTTAATACCAACAGAAGTGAAGTGACTTGCTCAGGATCACACAAATTAAGTGGAATGATTTTTATTTGAATCTTGAACTTCTTTCTAAAATCTAAAACTTATCATTGTACTATATTGCTTCCTAATATTTAATTGCTCCAAGTGTCATAGTCTTTTTCCTTTCCTCAACCAGGCTCTATAAGAGCCTGTAAATTTCCAAGATGAATCATCACCTGCACCCAACTGAGATATTAGGCCATCATAAAAATGTTCTTTTTTCTATTGATATGTTAATAGTATTCCTTTAATGCCTGGAGATACCTTGTAAGAACTTATATTCACAATTGGTTGACTGGCATTTCACCATTTCTACCTTCAATTCCTGATATATCTTTTGTTCATGCTGTATCTATCCCTTAGTCTACTTCTGTCCACTAATTAATGTTCTTTTTTCAAGTTTACTTGCTTATCTTTGTAAGTCATCTAGTTCCCTTTTCTGCTTCTTATCCTCAAATGTTCTTCCCATTCAATTATCTTCTAATCTATCTGTGAATCTACTCTAAAGACTTTCTATGCCAACTTGTAATGCCAAATGAATTACATTTTTTCTTATTATTATTTAATTGTTCAAGTATGTCTAGTCTCTCAAATAAAATTTGTATTTTCCCTCTATTCATGGGGGCATGACTTCCTTTTCTAAGGGAAAGGAGCTCTTCCATAAATTAATTATTAGAAATTAAATTATCATGTCTCTTCCCTTATATGAAATTTTGATCCATCACCTATAAATATCATTGGCTCAAATAAAAGTTTCATGAGCATTTTTATGATGGAAATTTGGACACTCATGAAGACTACTTGATTTTGACCAAATCTATCTCACAATCAGCTCACAAGAGGTAGAAAATTCAGTCAGTCCCACTCTGAAAAATATACAAAGATGTTGTTCCCAGACATCCTCATGTGCTATGGCCACAGAAATAGCATGTAACTGTGTGAAATAAATATAAAAATATAGCTCCCCCTTAGCAACATATGGGCATTAAGGTAGAACACTAAGTTGTGTAATGAGGGAGATGAGGGAGACTGCATGGCCATGTGAAGCCCCGATTTCCTGAATGTACTGGCTGGTGACATGCCTACAGGACAGGACTCATGACCTTGATTATCCTATCAGAAAGCCCCAGTAAGAATCATGCTATTGGCCTTATAAGAGAGTACTATTTGGGGCCTCATCCTGAGCCAGAACTCTCCTCACTCTACCCAACAGGCTCTGATTTCATCTTTCCCATGTTGCTGCTTGTAAAATGGCTAAGGTTGGCTGAGAATCCAGGAACTGAAGAGGCTGGGAGACTTTGGTAGTTAGGGAGACCTGGTGATATTTTTCTCTCTTTTCCCCTCTCCTATTTACTGATAATTATAATTCAACATACAGTCTATAAGAATAATTTTAATTATCACATTATAAAAATTATCGAACATATCTGATTTTACACAGTTGTAAGTATTCATTGCATAAATGCAGATTATATTTAATCTATAGCTGCTGTTACTATGTAACTCTTGCCTATGCACTTCTATATGTCATTGCAGTGTATTTACCTTATATACTTGTTGTAGTCCTCATTTCTCTTGATCTTGTGAGTATACAAATAGAATCAAATAACTATACATTCTCATCAGGTTACCATGTCATCTCCTTTTTTTCACTTGTATCTTTTTAAAATTCAATGGCATCCTTTTCTTCCCTTTGTTGTAATTCATCATTTGGAATGTTTAATAGTCTACTCATACCCATCATGCACCTTTTCATTGCCCTCTGGGCAATACTCATTTTTAATTCTTTGGAGATTATAGTGTTTCATGTCTCACAGTCTTGAAAGAACAATGGAAGAATATCAGTATTAAAAAGATGGGTCGTTGTTTCAGAGAGAAATTTGGGTTCATTAAAAGAGCTTTGCAATTTCCCAAAGGCAATCATGCCCACTCTCCTCATCCTGTTTAATACTAAGCTCAACTCACTGTTAATTTGCAGCAAGATAGACTAAACCTAGAAGGATCTTAGTAATTTATTAAGCTAACAGAGCCCTGGCTATATTCTATAGGGAACTAGTTTTTCTGTGCATGAATAACCTGAGTCCTATTATTCTTCTGTATACCATCAATCACTTAATAAGTTTCTCTTAATGGCCTACTCTGTGCCAGACACTGTGCTAAACATTGGATGTACAAAAATAATAATGAAACAACACTCTTTGCCTTCAAAGGCATTAAATTCAAATGGATGAAACCTGTTAGATATAGAAATATATAGATATTCACAGAAAGCAGATACAAAGTAATGTTTCTTGAAGGCTGGGACTTTTTTAAACTCTGTGTGTGTCTCTGTGTGTGTGTGTGTGTGTGTTCCCAGTTTAGCCTGATGCCTGGCACAGAGTTTCCACTTAATAAATGCTGACTTATCTGATGGATGAATGCAAGGATGGAAAAACAACAGCTGCTGGTAGGAAAAGGAAAGGTCTTTTAAGGTATATCGAGTTGGAACTCAGTTTTGAAAGACTGTGGAGTCCAATAGAAAGAATTTACGAAAGAAAATCTTTTAGGCATGGAAGATGGATTTTCAATTCTGAATCTCTTTTCTCTGAGTCATAAAAATAATTACTTCCACATTGTGCATCCCTAAATATCACTTAATCTTCAATCCAAGATATTCTACCTTGATTGATATTCACCTTCATTATAATAATATCTGTAGTAGTACATTCATTATCATGTTCCTTCTCCTTGTTGCTCTTAGCAATTAGTCTAATCTCCAATCTTTTCTTCATTCTTCTTTTGAAAATCTGTTTTTATTATGTGTAGAACAAACTGCCTTTCTTCTATATCTAAGATAATATTTTTCAATTAAATAATTTGATGTAGTCTGTATTTATTAGCTACCTAGTATATACCATGCTCTAGTCCTAGAAAGATAAACAATGAAACATCCCCTCTCCTAAAGGGATTTATATTTTCCTTCAAGCAGTTTTTTTTCTACTTGTTTGTAACCAAAAGTCTTTGAATAGTTCTTGGCATGTAATAAGTACTTAATGATGCTATTTGAATGGAATTGAAATAGCAACAACATTTATATTTATGTTTTCAAATAAAGTAACCAACTTGTTTAAAATTCCATTAGGGGCTATCTACTTTTTTCTTCTTTGGTCCTGAGTGATTTCTTGCCCAAGTCTCACTTATCAGAGCCCTCATCTAGTTGAAAACTTTAAAACTTTGTCACCATATTCAACCACACAGACTCAAAAAAAGTAAACAAATATATGTGGCTCAAAGTACAACTGTGAATGAAATTCACTGCAGTGTGCTAAAAATAATGCTTTATATGAGAGAAATAGTAGTATAGGGGACAAATTTGAGAAGATGATGAGGAAAGGAGATGGGGCAGTGAAGTGCCAACAGTAAACGATAACAGATGGAGAGACTTGGAGTTGTGATAATAGGCACCATATTTAAAAGGGCCTAGGTGACCTGGAAAATTTCTGGGAAGACACAGATGAGAATTATATTAGATTAAAAAGTCTCAGTGAACCAAAATCTATACAGCAGAAAGGAATTCAAATGATTTTGAAATCATCAGACTATTAAAGTATATCTTGTGAGGGAAGTCCATGAAGGCTTACATATTCTTAGGCAAAATTAAAATTATAGGCTTAGATAAGGATCATTTTTGTTGATATGACTAAAATAAAGGGGGAAAAATTAAGATAATTCTACTTTTAAAAATGTGTATGATTTATTTTTAACATAATTTTCATTTTAATGTGAGTTGTAATTTTTTTCTGCCCTCTCATCTCATCTCTACCCACTGAGAAGGCAAGCAAAACAATATTCATTACACATGTGATATCGTGTAAAACATATTTCCATATTAGTCATATCATAAAAAAGAAAGTGAGAAAATTATATTTTAATTTCCACTCAAAGACCATCAGTTCTTTTTCTGGATGTGGATGACACTTTTTCATCATGAGTCCTATGGAATTGTATTGGATCATTGTTTGGCTCAGAGTAGTCAAGTCTTTCACAGTTGATCATCCCTAAACATTGCTGTTACTTAGCACAACAATCTCCCAGTTTTTTATTTTATTTTCATTTTACAACAATTAATATAGGTCTTGCCATCTTTTTTTCTTAAACCAAGTCCCTCATCATTTCATAAAGCATAATAGTACTCTATGATATACACCACAACTTCGGCAATTCTCCAATTGATGACCATCCCCTCAATTCCAATTCTTTGCCCCTTCTGAAAGAGTTTCTAGAAATATTTTTGCATATATATGTTTTTCCCCTTTTTCCTTTGATCACTTTGGGGTACAGACATAGTAGTAGTATTAAAAGGTTAAGGAATACCACACAGTCTCCTAGCCCTTTGAAGATAGTACTAAATTGTTCTCTACAATAATTGGAATTGATAACCTTGTTTTATGGAATCCCCAAATTTGCCTTTGTCTCTTGGGAACTTCCAGACTGAGTCTTGTCTTATACTGAACAATAAATGTTAAAGTACTGTGAAGATGGGATTAATAATATCCTACCTATTTTTAGATTAAATCACCAAAAGTGTGAACACCACCACTTAACCTTCAAGTGGGATAGGTTTGTCACCCTCATGTGCAAGAGTGGGTGATGAATTAGAATTCACTGACTGCTCCCTGGACAGTCCTAAGCAAAGCCTTTGTTGTGATTGGTACACGTAAAATAGAAGGAATGCACAGGAAGTGATGAAAAAGAAGTGCATATAAAAGGGAGTTAAGACTTCCTGTGGGACAGTTCTTCTTTGTTCTTCAGAGTTGGAATTTGAGTTGGAGACTCTGCTTGCTGGACCTGAGACCTTGGACTTGGTGAGACCGTTCTTAAATCTCTCCTTTTGAACTACCATGTGGTGAGTGAAAAAGACAGACTCTTCCTGGACTTTTCCTGAAGGGACTCTCCTCTTGAGAGAGGCTTTGTGACTGAAACCTTTACTTTATTCATACCCAGGCCCTCGGCTCAAGGCTGAGGCTTCTCTGGCTGAGGACTAATTAGCCCTGCCTGGGTTGAGCCAGAGGCTGGAGCAAATTACTTAGTGTATTAGGTTAGATATCTTACCCTATCCCCTCTCTGATTTTATTACTTTCACTCTCTCTTCCTAATTGCAAATAAGCCACTATAAAAGTCATTCTGACTTGAGTATTTTTTTTTTCATTTTCATTGAACAATCAGTTCCTGGTGACCAAAACTTTTAATATTCAGTCCAACCAAATCATAATAATTTTTCCTCCTTTACATTGTGACAGCCACTTTTTACTCTTTACAGTACCCAATGATCTTGCTTAGATAGAATTAGTAGATACAATCAAATCTTAAGTACCCTTTTGTCTTAGAATTTTCTCCATGTTATCTTGGTCTCTCCCAGATAGTATAGTCCCTGGCTGGCATCCTCATGTCCTGGTCTCCAAAGAAGTCAATCAATTGTCCTTCCTGTCCTTTATTCCCCAAAAGATATATAAGACCACAAGTTCTTTAGCTCATTAGAAAAATCCCCTTTAAAGGTATATTTTCCCAGAGACAGTGTTTTCAATGTCCCAGAACTTGTCTCTATGTGGTATTTTGTGCTTGACTCTGTGTAGTGGCTGATCAGAGAATTGTCTTCCTTGTGCCATTTAAATCTTGCTCTTTCTAACTACTATGGTGGTTCTGTATTTTTCAAGGTTGACAGAATTCTATCAACTCTATCAATAGTGCATTACTGAGGGGGCATCAAGGTGGCTCAGTAGATTGAGAGCCAGACCTAGAGATGAGAGATCCAAGGTTCAAATCTGGCCTCAGCTTCTTCCCAGCTGTGTAACTCTGGGCAAGTCACTTGATCCCCATTGCCTAGTTCTTACCACTTTTCTGTCTTGGAACCAATACACTGTATTGATTCTAAGATGGAAGGAAAGGGTTTTTAAAAATAGTGCATTAGCGGGGGCAGCTGGGTAACTCAGTGGATTGAGAGCCAGGCCTAGAGATGGGAGGTCCTAGGTTCAAATCCGGCCTCAGACACTTCCCAGCTCTGTGACCCTGGGCAAGTCACTTGACCCCCATTGCCTACCCTTACCACTCTTCCACCTATAAGTCAATACATGGAAGTTAAAGGTTTAAAAAAAATAGTGCATTAGTGTATCTGTTTTTATTCATCCCTTCCAGCATTTTTAATTTTTGAAGAATATAAGCAGTTTTCCTTGATAAGTCATTCTTAGTTTTAATCCTAGCTTCTTTGCCTTCTGGAATATAATATTCCAACACCTCTGTTTCTTTACCATAGAATCTACTAAATTTTGTGAGGTCTCAATTGTGGCTTCTTAATATTTGAATTGTTCTTTTCCAGTTGTTTTCTTTTCAGTTCTTCATGATTTAGGATATCTGGAATTTCACTATAATATTGCTGGGTATTTTAATTATGAGATATTTTTTCAGATGATCAGTAGATTCTTTCAGTTTTTATTTTACCCTATAGTTCTAAGATATCAGAGCAGTTTTTCCACATATATATTTTGAAATAAGATAGGTTGGCTGTTTTTATTTATCACAACTTCAATAGGCCATTAATACTTTTAAAAACCTTTTTCCATGTTGATACAATTCTAACAATCATTTTTTGACATTTTGTGATCCTTGTTCCTTTTTTTCTGCCTCTTTTCCCATACCACAAGACATCAGGTAATATGGCATAGATTGTATGTACCTTATCATACAGTGCATATTTTCATGTCCATAGTTTTGTGAAAAAAACAGATATTAATTACACTAGAGAAAAATTCATGGAGAAAATTAAATGAAGAATGGTTTATTCCAATCTGTGTTCACACTCTATCAATTCTTCTACATAAATGGATAGGCTTTTCATATTGAATACCATAGAATTTTCCTAGATTATTTGCTGATAATAAAGTCATTCAAAATTTATCATTATCCATTATTGTTGTTACTGTGGTGCAATAATTAAAAATGAGTTTGACAAATATAAGAATTAAAAAAAAATTATTGTGGTCACCATTTATAACATTAACTCTTAAGTCAAGAGGCTGTTAGCAACTTTGGTAGCTGTATTACAGCAGGGTAGAGATACTAAAGAAGGAAATGTAGGAAGGTGATAGGGGAAATGTCTAGCCTACCACACTGTCTGCTCCAAAGAAATCTAGCTTACTCCCCAACAAAGTTCTAATCTCTGGCTAGAGGAGCAGGAAAGTCTCAGCCTCCAAAGCAGAAGTCCTCCAAGGCAGAAGGAATGCCATGCAGAAGAATCCAACACAGAGGTCCTCCCTCAGCAAGAGCCACCAGCACAGGAGAAGCAGAAGGAGTGACTCAGAATGCTCTCAGCTCGATTTTGAAATATGTAACTGCCTTCACAGTATAAAGCAAGGGTAACACATACAATCAGGACACGCCCACACACCTACAAGTGACAGAATATACAGGATAACTGAGAACCTACACAAGGGATGTGTGAGTTGAGTAAAATCACATTGGTTGGTGAATGACAGTGGACAGTTTACTGGTCACTAGCCTAGCCAGGGAAAACCAGGATTTGGAAGATATATAACATTGGGCTCTTTTCTTGGGGTAGAGGAAGGTACAGGAAGTAAAGTAAAACTTTTTATTAAGCTTAAGTCCATAGAGGGAATGGACAAACTAAAACTATTTATCTATTGGGTAAGTCCAAAGACTAGGAGGTGGGACAAAACTAGACTATCTCTAAGTTTAGGCTGACAAGTCCAGCCTATACGGTTAGGAGGGAATGTGAGTCTCATTTCAGAGGTGCACTTCTGTTCCAGATATATTCACAGCCACCAGGAGTCACAGCAAATAAATCCAAAAAAGGGGTAAAGTCAAGGAGCTGAACTGCTTTGATATGTCCACCAATCAAACCAGATTCACTGTTCAACCTGATCTTTCTCAGAATAGATGGTTTTACAGGAGGCAGTTATTTTTCTGGGATCTTGACCTCCAGCAACTAAGAAAAACCTCTAACTGCCATCAGTTGCATCCAAAGAGTCTCTCAGAAAAAACAATCTCTTTCCCTCCACCATTCCATGCTTGGAACACTCTAGTACTTGCCTGTCAGCCATCCAACTTGTCTATTGCTAAACTTTCCCTAATTCTATTATGATACTTTTATAAGCAGTTTTCTCCATGTCACTTATGTCTCTCTGGTTCCTCCTTCCTTTCACTGTGGGCTGGTCTGTCACATCTCAAGAACCAAGCGAAGCCTCTCAATTTGCCTAGCACTGCCCAGGGGGCAGTGTCTGTGGGATTCACCTGCTGTCCTCTGAGGGTATGAACTGTTATCAAAAGGATTCATAAGTTCCTGACTGATTAAGTTAAAAGGATGGAGCACTCTAAGTACTTGATTAAAGTTAGGATAAAAAATTCCCTTCCTCATTGGTCAGTGTTCTAGTTCTGCTCATTTCACTTTGTATCATTTCATATGTCTTTCAAGTAGCTTTTGTTGCTAAGTTGCTTTTGAAGAAGATTGTTCTCCACTTTGGCCCATCTGCAAGCATTGACTACCTTAGGGGAACTTATTTTACTGAATTTTTTTAATCCAGGTTTAATCTTGTTTGGGGGTTACTGCCATTACTCCCAAAATACTACTTCATATACATTGTCTTCATTCGTACCCTCTTCCCATGACTGAACTAGGGATAATGCTGTCATAAAAGTCCATAGTCAAGAAGGACAGATTCTTTTCTAAGTCAATGCTATTGGCTCTTATAGGTGCTGGGTTTGTCACCAGATCCATCAAAGCTCTGTTTTGATGTGGAGGACAATTCCAGTCCAGATGAATGATATTTTGCCACAACTTACAACCCAGGAGTCATATGTTACCAAAAAAGACTTTCGTTCCTTTTGCTTTTTTACATGTCACATGAATAATGACAGATGGACTCCATCTAACTGGTCACAACCTATCACACTGGTGTTTGAAAAATTTAAATAGCCAAAATCTTAGTTCATTTTAACAGGTCTTCTAAAGTGGTTTTCAGATATTTGGCAGCCCCATTACCTCTGATTGATCATGTGCCTACCTTTGATTCTGTGGAGGGGCAGAGTGAAAGAAGAAAGAGCAGGATTAAAATGGAAAAATAAGATGGAGAGCAATGCACAGATGGTGAATGTAAATGGGATGAACTCGCCCTATAAAACAGAAGCAGATAGCAGAGTGAATTAAAAACTAGAATCCTATGATATGTTGTTAAAAGTCCTACAAATAAGTTGTTTTCTGACCCAATGTATGCTGGTCAGCAGTTTGTTAGAGGTACAGGTAGAAAGGTAGAGGTGTTTAGTGATTTCATTTTATGGAACTCTATAGTCTCTTATGTTTTAAACATGAGTTATTTCCCAGGGGGAATTAGTGCTATTTAGGGATAAAAATTTTCTAACTACATAGAAGACAGGAGGCAGGGCAATTAATTAGGATGAAGATGTTATAATAGTCCAAAGAAAAGGTGCTGTGAGCCAGATTTAGAATACTGGTCATGAGAGAAGAGAAGACAGAGAAACATGTAGAGGTAGATAGATAGACAGATTGAGAGACAGACAGACAGATAGATTGATAGATAGATAGACAGATGATAAATAAATATATATGTAAATACATATATAATCAATTTAGACAGATGATAGTTGTAGATGATGATTATATAATTAAATATATAGATGAACTAAAGAGTAGATTCAGAGACAATAGACATGCAGATATATAGATAGCAATAAATAGACAGAAAGATAGATAGAAGCATAGAGCATTTATTATTATATTATATTATATTATATATATATTATTATATAATATTCCAGGCATTGTAGCAGATGTTGAAGAAAAAAATACAAGAAAACCAATCAGTCCCTGCCCTTCTTTTGCCCATTTTCTAATAGTCAGTCAATAAACACTTACTAAATACTTAATACGCACCAGACATAGTTATAATTGTTGGGGATATAAATACAAAGAAAGATATTGTTCCTGTCCTCAAGATAGTTACAATCTAATAACTGAAGACAATACAAAAAAGCATATTTAAAAAAGGGATTAAAGATGGGAAGGAGGAGAGGATATCTGAAAAATCCCTTTGGAAAATTTGAGAGACATCTTAAAGCACTGTAGCAGTTGGAAAACTGGGAGAAATTTTTCTAGTCTCCTCTTTAAGAACCCATGGCCCCACCCTTCAGTCATAGTATCTGATCAGAGGAGCATAGGGACCTGAAAAAATGTGAATACTAGGCAGATTCAAACTTATAGAATAATTAGATTTAGTAAGGAGTTAAATTATTGGTTTTCTGGGGAAGAAAAAATGTTGGAGACTTGAAAAATCTAGAAGTAGCCTATGGAAAAAAATGACAAAGGGAAGAATTAAGTACCTCTGCTGATGGAGATGGATATGAAGTACAGTGAAGGTCAACATATGAGCCTATGAAAATATGCCTATAATCTTTTAAATCATCTTTTATTCTTTTCAGTTTTAGATGAAGGATATTACTCTGGAAACTAATTTTGGGAGCTTTTAAACATCAATACACTGAGTCCCACCTTCCATAAGTGAGGACCTTATTGGCATCATAAGAAGGTACAACTTCTTGCTGGAGAAAGAACTGAGACTGAGAAAAGTATAATATGGGAAAGATTCTGTCTCCTTTTCAGAGTCCTAGAGTTTAGTCTTCAGTCCTGGATACTTGGCCCCCTTCCAATACTATGGATCTCATTCAAAATTTCCCCAGATATTTTAAGTATTTTAAGCAACTGATCAGTGATGTTTTTGGAAAGCTGAGTCAAGCATCAAGTAGGCAGTCCTTTATTTAATCACAAAGGGAAGTGTCTAGGAAGAAGTTCTAGCTTTTTTTCCTGTTAGAACTTATGGCATTAGATCCACACTGTACACCATCAGGAGTCTGGGAAAATAGACTAGAGGAACTAAATCTAATTAATGGAAGATGGAAGATGAGAATAAATATGGGAGAGAGAAAAAGCCATATTAGCAAAAAGATAATACATAGATCTCTCTCTCTCTCTCTCTCTCTCTCTCTCTCTCTCTCTTTCTCTCTCTCTCTCTCTCCCCTCTCTCTTTATTTATTTCTCTGTATTTCAGTCTCTTTTAGTCTTACTGTGCCTCATCACTAATTTTATCACTCTTTCTTCCTGTCTTTGTATATTTGTTTCTTACTGAACAAAAATGAAAGAAGAAGAAAAAAAAACTTGCTCTGAGGATACAGTAAAAAAAGAAAAAAAATGGTTCTAAATGTATTCCATTCTGATGAAGGGATGTAAACGAAATAAATTTGAATGTAGAGTAGATGATAAGTTGATAATAGCAGATAACATAGGCAGCTGATGTGACTGGGAAACACGCCGTGGTGAATCCTGAAAGAAAGAAAGAAAAGATGCAAAATCTATATCAGGTTGCTTATCATCTCAAGGAATGGGAAGGTAGGTAGGAAGGCAGAATAGAATTTAGAACTAAGAACTTTAAAAAATGAATGTTAAAATTGTTTTTAAATGCAATTGGAGGGGGGAGGATAAAATATTATGTTAAAAAAGAAAAGTTTCCATGAGTCAGAGGCATGGAGGCAATCAATTCAAAGAGCTAGAGATAAGTCATTGAGTGCCTTGTACAATGAACAGCAAGTAATGCAAGATGGCTAGATAATAGAATTTATGGAGGGAATAGACTGTAAGAAAGCTGATATAGTAGGAAAGGGCCAGTGTCTGAAGATTTTTCAGCTCTAATAATGGACTTTAAATTTGATTCCTGTAGTATAAGAGTCATTCAAGTTTATTGAGCATAGGGGTGACATAATCAGACTTACTCTTTAGAAAAATTACTTTGCTAGCTGTTTGGAACATGTTTTGAATTGCAGATAGATTTAATGACAATAAGAAAGTTATTGAAATAGCCCAGAGGAGAGGTGAGCAGACCTTGAGCAAGGGTGATGAGTGTGGTATGCAAACTGAGAGAAAGGAATGTATATGAGAAATGTTGCAAATGCATAAATGGCATGATTTGGCAACTGAATTAATATTTGAGATGAGAAAGAAAGAATAGGTAATTTTATGTTTGAATATCTGAGTTACTAGAATGATGGTAAAGATTCTGATAGTTTAAGCAAAGTTTAGAAGAAGAATGTAGGTGAAGGAAAAGTTAATTAGTTTTGGTATCAACTTGTTGAGTCTGATGTCTATAGGACATCTAGTTTGAAATAACCAATAAAATTGATTATAGGGGACAGCTAGGTGGTTCAGTGGATAGAGAATTAAGTCTAGAGACAGTGGGTCTTGGGTTCTAATCTGTCCTCAGACACTTCCTAGCTGTATGACTTTATGCAAGTTACTTAAATCCTATAATCTAGCCCTTACCAATCTTTCTGCCTTGTAATCAAATTGATTCCAAAATGGAAGATGAGGATTGATTGAAAAAAAGTTTATGATAAAGGACCAAATCTTGAAAGGGAAATTATAGCTGGATATATAAATTGGTGTATGATCAGCTTAGAAATAATAATTGACCCCATGATGTATGTAAGGAACTTCTTAACAATCAAAAGTATCTTTATGTGGAATGAGTCCAACAGAAGGTAGTGTGTTCTGCCTCAGAGTATTTCTTACCTTTATATTCCATTTAATCTCATAATTGAAGTGAAAATATACAGCCACATATTGTAGCATTTGTGAACAAAGCCACATATTGTAGCATTTGTGAACAAAGCAGATTCTAATCTAATGGACAAGGTTTAGGCCTTATATTTCTTGTGATTCTACCATAGTATATGTCACATAGAAAGTGCAGTTAAATATTTGTGGTAGAAAGTAGGAGAAAAAAGTAAAGGGGAAGAAGGAAGGAAGAGATTGAGAAAGGATAGAAAAAAGAAAAGAAGAAAAGAAGGAGAGAGGGGGGAGAAAATAATGAAGGAGTGAAGGGAGGTAAGAATGAATGAATGAAGGAAGGAAGGAAGGAAGGAAGGAGGAAGAAAGGGAGGAAAGGAGAGAGGAGAGAGCAAAGAAAATCCCTAAGTTGACTCAAAGGGGAAAAGTTGGTGATTTCAAATATTCAGTCTATGGTTTGAAATACAAAAGTATATATCATTAAAGGAAATATATTTTATTTTTTTATTTAGACTATTTTCCATGATTCCATGATTCATGATTCTTCCCACCACTCTTCCCTCCCTCCTCTTGTAGCTGACAAACAGTTACACTGAGTTATGCAGGTATCATTGTTAAAAACCTATTTCCATGTTATTCATATTTTCAATAGAGTGATTTTTTAACATCAAAACCCTAATCATATCCCCATCAAACTATGTGATTGATCATAAGTTTTTCTTCTGCTTTTCTTTTCCCACAGTTCTTTCTCTCTTTCTCTGGGTGTGGATAGTGGGTTTTTTTTTTATCATAATTACTTGTAGATTGTCCTGGATCACTGCATTGCAGCTAGTAGAAAAGTCTATTACATTCAATTGTGCCAAAATGTATACTATGTTTTTCTGGTTCTGTTCCTTTTTCTCTGCATTGTGAAAAGAGAATTAGGATCTCTTGGTTTATTTTAATGTAATCAACCAGGAAGCTTTAATTTAATCAAATTAAGAACTTATAGTGTCCCTACTTAGTACCTAGCTAAGCATTAAGTAAGAGAGCTCAAAAGACATTTACTAGTTCACAACCCCAAAAGCCACAAGCACTGCCAAACCCTTGGGCAGTGCTAGGCAAATTGAGAGGCTGTAATTCGTTCCAGTGAAGTGGGAAAGAGACAGGAATTGACTTGGAAAAAGGACTATAAAAGGCAAGATCCAGCTGACTGAAGACTATGGGAAGCAGTCACCATGTCCTAGACTTGTCCTTCACTGGAGCTTTCCATACTGTAGGGGCTTGCTGTATGAGTGACTCAGGCTGAAGGAAGAGACTTGAGTGGGTGGATTTCTGGCTAAAGACTTCAATGGGACTTCCATGTGGAGATCTTGGGAAGTGAGGAAGCCCTTGCTGGGGCTGAGCCAGACTGCACCAGATGAGTACTTAAGCTGGTAGGCTAAACAAGGCTCTGTCTCCTTCCTACATTTCCCACTTTCAATATTTCTACCTTGTAAATAAAAGCTGCAACAGTCACTTGTGACTTAAGGGCTAATATTTTATAAACAGCAACCACAATCCCACTTTTGTTACTCTCATATTGAGTCAAACCTAATTTTAATTCTTACAGGATAAATTCCTGGAGATCTTTCCAGTTCACATAGCAATCCTCCAGTTCATCATTCCTTTCAGTATAATAGTATTCCATCACCATCAGATACCATAATTTTTCAGCCATTCCCCAATCAATGGACACTCCCTCATTTTCTAATTTTTTGCCACAAGAAAGAGTGCAACTAAAATATTTTTGTACATGTATTTTTCCCTGTTATCTCTTTCAGGTACAAACCCAGCAGTGCTATGCCTGGATTTAAAGGAAAGGATGCTTTTAAAGCCCTTTTCAGAGAATTCCAAATTGCTCTACAGAATGGTTGGTCCAATGCACAACTCCACCAACAACGTATTACTGTCCCAATTTTGCCACATCTCCTCCAACATTTATCATTTTCCTTTGCTGCCATATTGGCCAGCAATGGTATAAGGTGGTACCTCAGAGTTAGTTTTGTATGCATTTCTCTATTCAGGAGGGATTTAGAACACTTTTTCATGTGCTTATTGATAGTTTTCATTTCATCATTTGAAAATTGACTATTCATGTCCCTTGACCATTTGTTGATTGGAGAATGGCTTGATGTTTTGTAAATTTGACTTAGTCCCTTATATACTTGGGAAATTAAAGCTTTGTCAGAGAATTTTGTTATTAAAATGCTTTTCCAGTTAGTTGCTTTCCTTCTAATTTTGGTTGCATTGGTTTTGTTTGCACAAAACCTTTTAAATTCCATATAATCAAAATCATTCATTATATATTTTATATTGTTCTATATTTCTTTGTTGGTCTTAAAATTCCTTCTTTTCTCACATATCTAATAGGTATACTATTCTATGTTCACCTAAATTATTTATGATTTCATTTTTTATGTTTGCGTCATTTACCCATTTTGAATTTATCTTGATAAAGTGTGCAAGATGTTGAACTAAATCTAATTTTTCCCATAATGTTTTCTAATTTTCCTTGCAGTTTATGTCAAATAGTGAGTTCTTTTCCCCAAAGCTGGAATCTTTGGGTTTATCAGACATGAGTTTGCTGAGGTCATTTACCCCAAACCTATTCCAATGATCTCCCTTTCTCTCTCTTACCCAGTACCATATCATTTTGATGACCATTGATTTATACTACAGTTTAAAATCTGGTACAAGGCCCCCATTCTTCACATTTTTTTTTCATTATTTCCCTTGATATTCTTGATCTCTTGTTCCTCCAGATGAACTTTGTAATATTTTTTTTCTGATTCTATAAAATAAGTTTTTTGGTAGTTTGATAGATATGGCACTGAATAAGTAAATTAATTTGGGTAGGAATGACACTTTTGTTATGTTAGCTTATCCTACCCATGAACAATTAATGTTTTCTCCAATTAGATTTAGTTTTGATCATGTGAAGAGTTTTTTTTTTATAGTTGTGTTCACATAATTCCTGTGTTTGTCTTAGTAGATAGATTCATAAATATTTTATATTGTCTAGAGTGATTTTAAATAGAATTTCTTTTTCTAACTCCTGCCGCTGAGTTTTATTGGAAATACACAAAAATGCTGATGATTTATATAGGTTTGTCTTGTACCTTGCAATTTTGCTAAAGTAGTTAATTATTTCCACTAGCCTTTTAGTGGATTTTTTTTAGGATTCTTTAAGTATACCATCATACCATCTGCAAAGAGCAAAAGTTTGGATCATTGTCTTTGTTAATCCCTTCAATTTATTTTTCTTCTCTAATTTCTACTACTAGACTTTCCAGTACAATATTGAATAATAGAAGTGAAAATGGGCATCCTTGCTCTGCTCCTAATGTTATTGGGAAGGCTTCTAACTTGTCTCCATTGAGGATAATACTTGTTGATGGTTTTAAATATATACTGTATTATTTGAGGAATGATCTTTCTATTCCTATAATTTCTAGTGTTTTCAATAGGAATTGGTGTTGTATTTTGTCATAAACTTTTTCTGCATCTATTGAGATAATCATGTGATTTTTGTTTGTTAGCTTATTGATATAGTATATTATGTGGATGGTTTTCTGAATGTTGAATCATCTTTGCATTCCTGGTATAAATCCCACCTGATCATGATGGATAACCCTCATGATCACTCGCTGGAATCTTTTTGATAGTATTTTATTTAAGATTTTTGCCTCTATGTTCATTAAGGAGATTTGTATGTAGTTTTCTTTCTTTGTTTCTGGTCTGCCTGGTTTTGGAAACAATACTATATTTGTGTTATAAAACAATAATTTGGTAAGACTCCTTCTTTGCTAATTTTGTCAAATAATTTGTAAAGTATTGGATTAGTTGTTCTTTAAATGTTCAATAGAATTCACTTGTGAATCGATCTGGCCCTGGGAATTTTTTCTTAGGGAGTTCCTTGATGGCTTGTTCAATTTTTTTTCTGATATGGGATTATTTAAATATTCTATTTTCTCTTTTGTTAATCTAGGCAATTTATGCTTTTGGAAATATTCACACATTTCACCTAGATTGTTATATTTATTGCCATGTAATTGGGCAAAATAGATCTTTATAAATACCCTAATTTTCTCTTCATTAGAGGTTTGTGAAAGTGAATTTTTAACTCCCTTTGTTTATCTTAATCAATCAAGAACTTTTATGCCCTTCCTTTCACACCTAGACACTTGAAGAACATTTTACTAGAAAAGGAAGTTCATACCATCAAAGACAGGAAGTGGGTCCCCCAACAACTGCCTTCCTCCCCACTGTAGCAGTACTAGACAAATTAAGGAACTATGATTGCTTCCTGAGATGTGACATGGGAGAAATGTTAGGTGGAGAAAAGGGCTTATAAGGTGAAACCCAAAAGGAAGTCAGGCACCCTCATTTCAGATTCTGAGTTTGGATTTGGCTTCTGATTTCAGTTTCCTGATTTGGACTTTGGATTCTGGTGGACATTTGGATTCTGATTCCTGCAATGGTGACTTGAGCCACTTACTCTGGTGAGACTCTTGCCTTCTTGGCATTAGAGACTGCCTTTTGCAGCTCAGACTCTTTGGCATAGTTCTTTTGGTTGGTGAAATGCTTGGCTAGAGACACTCTCATGGGCTGGTGAGATTTGTATTCAGATTCCCTCTTGCCATCTGGAGGCACTTGAATCTTGACTTAGGTATTTAGCTAGGCATTATTTTCTATCTCCTTCCTACATTTCCCTCTCTTTACTATCTCTACTTTTGCTGTAATAAAACTCCTAAAGCTATTAACAGGTTCATAATTTAATTTCATTATTATAAATGGCAACCACAACAACTTTTTACAACTCTTAATTTGACCAAAGCCAATTTTAACTCTTACAGATGAGAACACTCTTTTCATCTTTTTTTTTAATTTTTACCCTTACATCTATTGGCAAAACCAATTTTAATTGTTACAGTATTTTTTTGGCTGTACCTCATAGGTTTGTTCCATATCATCACATTTGCATATGCATCATATCATATATATCATATCATCATAATCAGCTTACTTCACCTTCATTCTGAGTAAATTCCTTCTCTCTTTTCTATTACTAAGATTAATTTTTGAAAATTACAGAGATCCTCTTTCCATGTAGACATTTAAACATTTTTACCTTAATGAGTCCCTTCAATTTTCTCACTCTGAATTACCTTTCTGGGCTTTTCTTGTGTCTCACATTTGGCCTTCAAATTTTTTGTTTACATCTGGCTTATGCCTTAGGAATGTTTGGAAGTCTTGTATCTTATCAAATGACCATTTTTCCCCTGAAAAAGTATATTCAGTTTTACTGGATAGGTGACTCTGGGATGTAAACCCAAATCTTTTGCTTTCCTGAGTATCATATTCCATGACTTTCAAGGCTTTAATGTAGAGACCACTAGATCCTGAGTGATCCTGATTATAGCACTATGGTATTTGAATGGTTTCTTTTTGGTTGCCTGAGGTATTTTTTTCCTTGGATGGTGGCTCTTGAATTTAGCTATTTTATTCCCAGAAGTTGTCATTTGAAGATTTCTTTCTGGAGATGATCTATAAATTATTTCAATTTCAATTTTATTTTCTTGTTTGAGGATCTCTAGACAGTTATCTTTGATAATTTTTTGTAATATGATGTCCAAGGTTTTTCTTGATCACAGCTTTCAGGTATCCCAATAATTCTCAAATTGTCTCTCCTATGTCTATTTTGTAGGTCAGTTTTTTCCTCTGTTTTTTTTTTTTTCATTCCTTTTATTCTGTTTGGTTGTTTCTTGGTTTCTCATGAAATCATTAGTTTATAGATGGTCAATTCTTATTCTTATAGCCTGATTTTCCTGTCAGTTTTTGGTTCTCATTTTTCAATTAGCCCATTTCTTCTAGCATCACTTTCATTTCTCTTTCCCACTTTTCCTCTGCCTCTTTTAATTGGTTTTTGAAAGTATTTTTTAGTTCTTCCAAAATCTGTGTCTAATTCATATTTTTCTGTTGAACTTCGGGTATGTTTCCTTTGCTTTCACCATCCTAATCTTTGTCTATTCCTTGCTTTTTGTTTCCATAAAAATTCTTTAGAGTTACATGCTTTTTTGTTATTTCTTCATTTTTCTTAACTAATTATGGGTAGACTTGGGGGAATGATGTGCTGGTCCTAGGATTGAAAGCTCTGAGAACCCCCTCCCACTATTGATTAAATTGATCCTTGAGATGCTGATAGCTTAAAGGCTTGCCTCAGGTTTCACTGTAAGCTTTTGATCTCATTCTGATCTTGATAAGGTCAGGGGCTCTGTATTTAATCCAATCAGGCATACCTTTGATTGTCCTGTCTTGGAGCTCTCCCTTGAGATTTAGGGAAATAGATCAGTATGTATTACTTATTACCTAGTATAATCAACCACTCCAAAAGTGTGAACTAAGTCTTTATCTCAAGCTCAGACTAGAATTCCCTGGGCTAGGGCTCCAGGCTTCACCAATAGATTGAAATTTCAAGGGGTATGGGTTGGCTTGTATCACTATTTTTCCAGTCAAGATATCAGGATCTGGATGTTGGCTTAGGCAAAGCTTCCCAAACCTCAAACAGCAGACATGGGGTGTGGAGGTATGGCTTGCTCTTAGCTTGTCCTTCCCTCTTTCCTATAGCTTCCCTCCTATAGCTTCTTGCTGGCTCTGCTCTCCTCTTACCTCCATGTCCCAGATGTTCTTTATCTACCTTTTGGGTTTTTATTTTCTTGAAAAGTGTTTCACTCAATCTCCTTGTTGGTTCTCTCATGCCTGTATTTGTTTTGAGGCAATATTTTCATCTTTGTTGGAGAGGATTCTCATGGTGGCAGGGTGCTGCACTGGATTACTCCATCATCTTGGCTCTATCCCCAGAAACTGAGGGGGATATATTTTAGAAAGCCAGAAGATTCCTTACACTGCCTGAAATACTTTCTTTTCATGATACTTAATTTTAATAAGAAGAGAGGAAAAAAAACACACAATCCATAATTATGGATGATCCATCCAATGACATGAGGCCCCCACAATAACAACATTTATTTTATTATCTATTTCATTACCATCTTCACAAAAGCTTTAAGCCACCAATTACTCAACATTTGCCAATGTCTTCATAATGTCTTAATTACTGCCCAACACCTCACTTGCCTAATCTACCCTGATTATGAAATGTGGGAGGTAGTATTTATTTTATTTTCAAAATACTTTCTGTGAAGTTCTTGTATAAGCAATTAGCATTCTCTGGTCCATGGATATCCTCTAAGCAAGAATGAGATGAAAAGAAATGAAAAACCATCTCTATGCCCTCTTCTCATCTCTTCTTTCCTTCTCCTCTCCCTTTCTTCCATCATTTCTTCTTTCCTTACTTCATGTCTGTACCCTTGATTCAGTTACTGTCAAAAACATAAATTAAGTGCTTAGCATATTCCAATCACAGTGTTGTTTCTGGGGGGTTAAATTTTAAAAATAAAAAGAAAGATTGTTACCTCCTGCCTTCAAGGAACTTACAATTTATTTGAGGAAGGCAATACACACAAAAGGAAACTAAATGTTAAGGGTTGAGCCAGAGGTATCTGTTTTATGAGCATGGTGGAGGCTGCAAAATAGTACAGTCATGTGGGAAATCAGGAAATGTTTGTGCTGAGCTTCCTCCTTATAATTCGTAGTTCTGCTCTCCAATCAAATAGTAGTGATGAGGTATAACTACCAAGGATGATTCATTTTTCAGAATGACGAAGTTTTCCTAGTGATGCGGTTTTGGGCTATGGTGGCCATGTCAGAGAAGTCTTTAAGTATTACAACCAGGTGGGAAATTATTTGGGGGAACTCTTGTGTGGAAATATGTGACAATGATAGAGATAGATAATTCCTTTTAATTCCTCTTCTTCCTTGCCAGAGACATTGAAAAGTTTAGGGATGGGACTTGAGCTCAGCTCTTTCTAGATAGCCATCTACTTATGACAATGAGTTTGTATTTCTCTGTGAATATGAAATATGTCACTGGTCTTATATATTGGTGGTAGACTGTATACTTGCTTGTGTGTACTTTTATGTTGGGAGAGAGAAAAAAGAGAGACAAAGAAAGAGAAATAGAGACTGACAGAGAGAGAGATAGAGACAGAGAGTGACAGATAGACAGGCAGAGATGGAGACTGACAGTGACAGAGAGATTGAGCTAGACAGACAAAGACAGAGATGCAAAGATGAGAGAATTTAAATCGAAGGGAGGAGAAGGAATTAATGTAGAAATAAATTTTAGGCATGCAAAAGCATTGACAAAGAAGGAAAATGAGTCTGAGAGAAGTTAAATGACTTGTACATGGTGATATACTTAGCAAAAGCCATAGGCAGTGTTTGAGTCCTTATTGCTCTTGATTACAATTCCAGTGTCCCTCCTTAAATAGCAGAACTAAAGTGGATCACTGATGAATTTGGTGAGATATTCCATCCAGTGTCATGGATTACAAAGTATCCATTCTTCCTCTGTCCATGTTATTCTTTTCCCTTGTCCTAATGCCCACCTTCTACAAGGAGTCAAAGCCAACACATTAGATATCTTCTTCCTTCCTTCTCCACCTTGTGAAGGAACTAGTGCATGCTGTGGCTGTCACCTGGAATCCTCTTTCCTCACCATAGGACCAGACCAACTTCTCTTTCATTTATATATCTTCCTGTTTACATATTTTTTACTTATTTTCTTCTGAGTTTCTCCTTGGATATAAGTTAAGTATATACACACATTTATAAATATATATATATATATATACATATATATATATATATATGTGTGTGTGTGTGTGTGTGTGTGTGTATGTACTCATACCCACCATGCATCTCTCCATTGCCCTTCATAGGATATTAAGATATTCATTTTTGTTTCTTCATAAACTGTTTTATTCTGTGAATTGTTGGCATGTAACACCTCTATTAGAATACTGGTATTTAAAAAGTGGGGCATTTTTTTCATGGGCATCTTAGGGACATTCAAGGAGATTTTCAATTTCCTGAAAGCAATGCAGCACTTCTCATTAAAATTTACGTAGTGGTTTATGACTTACAGTGCCCTTTACATGTATTATCTCATTTGATCTTCACCATAAGTCTATAAAGGAATTTAAGTAGGTTTGAAAGAGAAAAGGAAATAGCAGTTCAGAGTTTGTGACTTATCCAAGCTCACATAGCTAATCAATATCAAAGCCAACTGTAGTTCTTCATTTTTTCCAAAGTACCACATGAAATTTCCCCCAGAGTCAGTCTAAGCATGTTAGATGGGCTGATGCATTTGGAACCCTCTGGCCACAAAAATGTTAAAATAAGGCTAAAGAAATTCAACACATGTTTCATAAGTACCTTTTTTTTTCTGACAATGTGTTTATCACTGAACATACAAAGTAAAGCAAAAGCCAGGCACTACTCTCAAGGGATCTCACTTTATAATAGAAGAATTGACATGTAAACAGCTACTTCCAAGTGAGATAAAATAGAAATTGGGAATAATCTTAAAGGGAAGACACTAGGATTGAGAGGGAACAAGAAGAAACATTTGCTTAAAGAAAGGTTTCAGTCAGGACTCAAAGGAAGTAAGGCAAACTAAGAGTTGTGAATGAGGAGGAAGAGAATAACAGTGATGAGGAACAGTCAGAGAATAAACAACATGGAAATGAGAATGTTTAACCCAAG
This sequence comes from Gracilinanus agilis, assembly GCF_016433145.1. Classification (NCBI taxonomy): domain Eukaryota; kingdom Metazoa; phylum Chordata; class Mammalia; order Didelphimorphia; family Didelphidae; genus Gracilinanus; species Gracilinanus agilis. The sequence goes on along the minus strand of NC_058131.1, from coordinate 20,479,904 downwards.
GACCAGTAAGGAGACCATAGTGACTCAGTTATAGAATAGAAAGAGAAACATAAGGCAAGAAGGGATCAACATGTAAAGGATTATACCAAACAAGAGGTTTGTATCAGAAAGAAGAGGCAGAAAAGCAAACCAAAACTGACCCTGTACTTACAGTTCCCTGACAAATATAGAGTTGAAAAGTGAATGGTTTTCACTGAAAAGGCTATATATTAAGGCTGTGACCTTATGCAAGGATTTTCTCCTCTTTAAGCCTCAGTATTCATACTGGAATAATAATGAAGGAGTTAGATATCTAGATAATAAGCAAAGTAATTTTTAGATCTACCTTTTATATTTCTCTGAGTATATATTGAAGTTCTCTAACACGGAAGGATAATATCATTCTCTGGCATTACATAAAAACACTCCCTCTGTAATTCTCAAATATTTAAATGCATAATTTGCATAATAATTGAATAGTCATAAGTTTATTAGCTCTTGTTTGGTTTTTATTCATCCTTTATATCCTGAACCCTTCCTCTGTCCACAATTCTTACTTTTCTCTCTACTCTACTACTGACTATTGTGAAACCAGGGTCTGCTCTTTCACTAAAAAGATGTGTGCCCATATGTTTTACAGTTTCCCTATCTTCATTTTCTCTCTGCATCTCCTCAGTTATCTCTAGATCTGTTTCAGCAAATATCATCTTATGATCCTCTACATTGGACATTACAAATCCAGTGCTATTATGTAAGTTTTTAACTCAATTAATAACTAACATTACATAGCTCTTATTATATGCCAGATGTATGCTTAGTGCTTTACAATTATTATATCTCAATTGATCTTTACAAGCACTCTAGAAGTTAGTTATCATTATAGTCTCCATTTTATAGATAAAGAAGCTAAGTAAAATAAGAGTTAAGTGACTTACCCAGGTTCACATGCTTAGTAACTCTTTATTCAGGCTGGATTTGAACTCAGATTAACTTCCTTAACCCAGGTCTGGTTCTCAATTCACTGTGTCCCCTAGCTTCCAAATTCTATCTACATTTATTTCTACTATAGTCTATTTTTTAAGCCTTACATTCCATCTTGGAGTTAATACTGTGTATTGGCTCCAAGGCAGAAGAGTGGTAAGGGTAAGCAATGGGGGTCAAGTGACTTGCCCAGGCTCACACAGCTGGAAAGTGTATGAAGTCAGATTTGAACCTAGGACCTCCGGTCTCTAGACCAGACTCTCAATCCACTTAGCTTCCCAGATGCCCCTATAATCTATTTTTAATAGAATTTCCTGTTCCCTTTGTTCCCCCATATGTCTAAGTCATATCACCTGAATAAAGTTTAATTTGATTCCAAAAATTGTCTACTTTCTTTATGACCAAAGTCAGAGCTATGGAATTCCAAGTATTAAGAGTATTCATATTATCAAATGAGTCTTGTGATTGTCCATTTATTAGTATGTCTGAACCAGAAACAAGCCTCTCTATTGTCTTCATCTGCAAATAAAGAGTTATAGCAGTTGATATTTATTCAAGCACAACTCAGAGGTGTTTTGGGTTTGGTTTCAGACCATTGCAATAAAGCAAATATAGCAAAAAAAGTGAGTCACACAATATTTTTGGTTTCACAGTGCATATAAAAGTTGTTTTATGCTATACTATAGTCTATTAAGTAAACAATAATATTATGGCTAAAAGAAACAGTTTACATATCTTAATTAAAATACTTTATTGCTAAAATGCTATCCATTAATTACACCTTCAATGAGCTGAAATATTTTGTCAGGTGGAGGGTTTTACCTCAATGTTGCTGACTGTCGACTGGTAAGATGGTGGTTGCTGAAGGCTGATAACTTTTATTCATCCTTTTTTGGTGGCTCACTTTTTTTTGACCTAACAAATATATTCAAAGAAAATTATCAGGCTTTTCTTTGGGATTGTTTCCTCAGAGTGGATGCAACTATCCCAAAAATTCTATGAATTATATTATCCAAATAATCTTATGAAAAAAGGAAATTACCTTTGTTATTTATGAAATCAAGTTAAACAAACTTTCAACATAAATTCCCTATGTAATTATTTCAGTTATTGGTTTCTCCTTCCCAACACATCTGTGGTCTTATAAAGAGAATTGGAGAGCTGGGGCAGGTGGATAGGGGAAGAATTATTTTTATTAATCTCTAGAGAATGTTTATCTTTTCTGAAGCAATCAATCTTATTATTCACGTACATTTCCATTTTCCTTTTTCCAAATTCTCCAATATTTCAACCTGCCCTTGTTAAGCACACCTTAAATCTTTTTCAGCCATGTAATTTTTCCATTTCCCAATTCTAATTCTCTCCTGTCATTCTTAAACAGATCTATCAGTTTCTTAATATCAGCTGTATGTACACACATGAACTTCTATTGGTGAAGTTGTCCAAAGCGATTTGTTCTTTCATTACTATCTGCTCTTGGTAAATTGTTTTATTTACCTCCCGGAGGTACTTGTTTTTACTAATCAATACATTTTTGTTTTAATGTCTTTCTATCTCAGAGATGTGGGCTCATTATTATTATTTTAATAGTCTTCCCTAAATAGGCTCCTACTTAATTCTTATTCTTCTTCAACATTCAGTTCAAGTGCCTTCAACATGAAATCTTTTCCTGATTCTGCCAGTTTATATTGCCCTCAATTACTTTGGATTTATGCACATACACACATCTATATATAGAGAGATAAATAGATATAAATATAAAGTTCAAGGTACATATATTATAAAATACAAATACTTGTTTACATATATACAGACATACTTATATGCATACATATATATATACATATGTTAATTACTATGATAGATTCCTCTCTTTGAGGGGAAGATTGTTTCAATTTTTACTTTGTATGCTCAGCAAGTATAAGAAGCCCTAACATAGTAGATACTTAATAAATGCCTTGTTGATTGATAAATTGATTATTTTTTTCAACCCTTACCTTCCATCTTAGAATCAATACGCTGTACTGATTCTAAGACAGAAGAATGGTAAGGGCTAGGTAATGAGGGTTAAGTGAGTAGTAAGGGCTAGGTCAGGGGTCAGCAATGTATGACTCTCAGGCCATATCTGGCTCTTTTGAGGGCCAGATATGGCTCTTTCTGCAGGATCCATGAAGTCAATTTTTTTCAGGCGCTGTTACAGGAGCGTGTACATTGAACACTGTACGGCTCTCACGAAATTACATTTTAAAAAAATGTGGCATTTATGGCTCTCACGGCCAAAAACATTGGCAACCCCTGGGCTAGGTAATTGGGGTTAAGTGACTTACGCATGGTCATAGAACTAGGAAGTATCTGAGGCCAGATTTGAAACCAGGATCTACTATCTCTGGGCCTAGCTCTCAATCTACTAAGTCACCTAGTTGTCCCCCAATAAGTTTATTTAACAGAATGTAGTTAAAAAAGGACAATAATACTGGATTTAGAGGGAAGGGATCTGGGTTCAAATTCTATCTTTGCCACTTAGTAGCCATATGGAATCAGGCTAGATACTTTACCATTTTAAATCTTACCTTTTTAATCTAAAAACATGATTTGACCAAATAATTATCAATTTACTTTCTAGTTCTAAAATTCTGATCCTATGATGGTTTCCAAACCAAGTAACATCGTGTTATTGACTCCTTCCTGAAGTAAGGAAATGGGAATAAATGAACTGGAATAAGTAAATAAATAAGTAATGACTACGGGAAACTGAGATACTTAAATAAATGAACACAGGTAACAACACTGAGCTTGGAAATACTTGGGGTAACAGATAGATGGATAACAACCAGGGAAACAAGTTGGATTCACAATGGTTCTTGTTTGTCATCCTAGGTATCTGGGAAAGAATTGGACAAGGAAAGAGTATTTTTTTTTCTCTGAGATATTTAATAATTATTGGATAGGTAAAGAAGGGGTATAGGTAAACTGACTCTAAGATCTACGGGTCTCCACTCAGGAGTATAGGGTTGGATAAAATCTAAACAATGGCTAAATTTAACAGCAGACTGCTTATTAGTAAGGTCTTGCTAAGAGTAGGGGATCTCACATGAAGTCAACTGTAGATGTTCTTCAAAGCTGATCACAGGAAACTTGAAATACAGAAAAGTAACCCAGAGTCAGGAAAGGGAGAATGGAATGGTCTCTGTGTCCACCATAAAGCCAAAATCAACTTCTCTACCTAGCTCCTTCATTGGGATGCTTGGTTAAAGATGGAACTTAATCCAAAATCCACTGGGAAACAACTTCAGGGCTTATCTGTCTCACCAACTCCCACCATTAGACTTCAGACTTGAGGTCTTCAGTGTTAGGTTCAAACTGTCCCTTACTCTACTCTCAAGGTTCTGGATTCTCTTTGTCAATCATCCTGCCCTGCTTAACTAAAATCCTATATTTCTACAACATTCCTAAGATACTTAAAGGGACCTAACACATTTCTCTTCTCTTCACAGTCACTAAGCATGTATTAGTCACTATGCATCGGTTATTACATTTATGTTACAGATATTAAGGAAAGGAAATAGTAACCCCTCCCTTTCTGGAGTTTATTTTATAACATAGGGATAAAATATGCCTGAAGCAGAATATGCCAAATAGATCCCATGTCAATTGAAGATAACATTCAATGGTTAGATGAGATGGTACCAGAAATTGGAGAGATTAAGAAAGATTTCTTGTATGATATGGTTAAGTCTTAATTCTTAAAGGCAACCAATGGGTACTGTTAGGTGGCTCAGTGGATTGAGAGGCAGGCCTAGAGACAGGAAGTCATGGGTTTAAATATGACCTCAGACACGTTCTAGCTATGCCAACATGGGCATGTCACTTACCCCTCAATGTCAAGTCCTTACTGTTCTTCACTCAATATACAATATTCATTCTAAGATGGAAGGTAAGTTTTTTTTAAGGCAACAAATAATTTTGAAAGTTGGAGATAGGAAGGTAGAGTATTCCAAGTAAAACAGTCAATGCAAAGGTTCAGACGTGGGAACTGTAGAATCTTGTACAAGGAAGAGCAATAGACCCTTTTTATTGACTAGATTATAGCTTATAATAAAGAGTAGTAAAATGTAAAAAAGGTTGAATATATAGAGTGTCATGTTGTAAACTAATTCATATACTATGAGTAAATCAAGAATTTTGAGAAATTATGGTGATAGAAGAAAAAAATCCTTGATCTCAAGAAGTCACACTATAATTCCTTGAAACAACATATAAAAGGAAGCTTAATTTCAGAGAGGAAGGAAAGGCTAAAAGACCTAAGGTGTGTAGCTCCAGGGTGAATGACAAGACCCATTTCCCCCTCCCCCAAAATAGAGTCAAGACAAATGGAAAAAAGTCTAGAGGCTCTTTAGATTTCTGGAAGGAATGGGGTTGTAAATTCACATTTTATCCAACCTATATGATTATTCAAGCAGCAAGAATTCATTTTGAACATATCAGGGGTAGGGAAAAGTGTAAGAGATGATGGCTATCAGTGTTGGTTTCCCATCTTCTGACAGTACGAGGTGAAAATCTTTACAAAACTGCCCATAATTTTTTATTTTATCCTAGAGGCAATTGGAAATCACTGCAGTTTAATGTGGGAGTAGGGAGGTGAGATTGAGCCTGGCAAGTCTAAGCTCATGAAAAGCAATATGGCTGTATATGAAAAGATAAAACAGAATGGGGAGATGTTTTAGCTAAGGACAACAATTAGAAAGTGATGATGATGACACCTAGGTATCTCAGTAGATTGAGAGCCAGACATAGAGAAAGGGACTCTAGACTAAAATCTGGTCTCAGACGCTTTCTAGCTGTGTGATCCTGGGCAAGTCACTTAACCCTCATTGCCTAGAACTTAGCACTCTTCTACTTTGGAACCAATACATAGTATTACTCTAAGATAGAAGGTAAAGCTGTGGCAACAGTCCATGTGAAAAGTTATGAGGATCTAAACTAGGGTATTGATTATGTGAGTAGGGCAAAGGGAACATAGGCATGAGATATTGTAGTGAATACAATTAATAACATTTGTGATTGATTTGACATCAGTGGACTGGATGAAAGAACAAAGACAAAGATAACACTGAAATTTGCAAACTTTGATGGTTAAGAATAATCCCCTAAAAAGCATTAAGAGAGTTCAGAGATGGGGATACTACTATGAGCCTTACAGTTCAGAATGACCAGATTTCATTGTTGATGATGTAATGAAGCTCAGAAAAGAGCCAACAGAGGTACTCTGTAATGCAGTGATAATGACTTCTTTCCTGTCCCTCAAACAAGAAGCTTCATCTCCTGAATCCAGTCATTTTAACTGGCTACCTCCAAACAAGTCTAGAATGTTCTCCCTCTTCATTTCTGCCTCCTGGCTTTTCTGGTTACCTTCAATTCCAGCTAAAATTTTGCCTTCTACAGAAAGCTTTTCCAGAAATTTCTTAATTATAATGCATTCCTTCTGGTAATTATTTCAAATGTATCCTATATATAGTATATACATAATTGTTTACATTTTGTTTCCATCATTAACATTTTAGCTTCTTGAGGTCATGGACTGTCTTTTACCTTTTTTTTTTTTTTTTGGTATCACCATTGTTTGTCACAGTGCCTTGCACATAGTAGATGCTTAATAAAGATTGATTGATTGACTGACTGTACAGATGAGTTAATGATCTGCATTAATAATATGCATAATGATCTGATAATTGAACATATAATATATAATGGAATCACCAAGTAAGATAGAATATGAAGAAAGCAGTATCAGATCCAGGATTGAAATTTGGAAGACACTCACAATCAGTGGGTAGCGTATGGACAAAGTTCTGGAAAAGGAGAATGACAAAGTGTTCCTAAAAGCAGGAGAAATAAGAAACAAGTCACAATAACCTGGAGGGTGGTCTCTAAAGAAAGAAGGGGATAAAAACTATCAGTACATCAGAGGTTAAGAGGATGGAGAGGAGAATATTAGATTAAAAAAATAGCAAGTCCTTTGTTCCCTTTTTTTCTCTTCCTTCCCTTCCCCAATGCCCCCTCCCTCCACATGTTTGCACATCTCAAGTACTTTTGGTTTCATTGAGGTAAAAGTTTTCAGTTAGAAAGTTCATTCCACCAGTGCAACCACTGGATTTAGAGAGTTGTAGGAACTATAATACTAAATGATGTGCTTTTGCTTACATTGTTAGTATGTTTCAGAGGTAAGGAATGACATTAGATTGTTTCTAAAGCAGGTACCATTAGGCAATACTACCCCTCAGTGTCTAATAGTGAACTTAAACTACCTTTAATACCGTAAGAATATTACTTACAATATCAGTGTTGAAGGCAAGAACCAAACCTAAGTTTTCTTTCTCTAAGTTTAGAAAACTTCCTAATATACTACACTGTCTTTTATACTGTTTGCCAAATGCCTTATGTCCACTTATATTCACTAACATCTAGTTGAACTGTCAATCAGCTCCAGTCAAGATTGTGACATATCCACCAAATAAATCTGTGACCATCACATCTGAAGTTGATTCAATCACCATTGCCATTGGTATGTCCTCTAAATAGGGTTCACTAGGAGAGATGTCTGTATGTAACCTTGTTTATGGAATAATGAACTAGATTTTTTGGGAAAATGTCCCAGATATCATATCTCAGATAGTTGTTGGTCATATCACCTTGATAAAGTCATTTCTCTTCTCTGTGCCTGTTTTCTCATCTGTAAAATTACCAGGTTGAATTGAGTTTTGTTAAAGGACAGTTCCTGCTCTGACTGTGTGATCTATGAAAACAAAGTTCTGAACTGAAAGAGATAGTATGTATTAATTTGGGTGTATGAAGGCAGGACATATAAGCCTGATGCAGTTCAGAAGAATTAGGAATTATTAGGTATCTCGGAGTTTGTTTTGCTTATCCCCACATTTAATATGTGAAGAAACTGAGACTTGTGGAAGGGGAGGATCTTACTCATTCAAAAATAAGTGAAAGAAGGGTAGTTAGGTCACAAAGAAGATAAAGGATCTATCTTGGAGCCAGGAGGATTGGGTTAAAAATCTAGCCTGAGAAACTTTCTAGCTGTGTGATCCTGGGCAAGTCACTAAACCTCAATTGCCTAGCCCTTGCCTCTCTTCTGTCTTAGAACTGATACTAACACAGAGGATATGGGTTTAAAAAATAATAAATGAAAGAATCCAGGGTTTGCCCATTTGGGGATATCCCACTGTTTCTTTAGTGTGTGTCTTGTTCACAGAAGGAAGAGTAATGCTAAAATTATGTAGTTTACTTGATGAACATTTATCTTGACCAGGCAAGTCATTTCTTGATGGCCTACTTAGGAAAATATCACAGGCAAAAGCCAAGTACATTGCCCCTGGCCAAAGTTCGAGTCAGGGTGTCGATTTGCAGGGGGAGAAAAATGAGCTGTCTTCCAGGGACTGTTCCCACATGAGATGTTAGAATGTAAATCATCAGTAGGAAGTGATTATGCTGTGCTTTATAGCAGCTTCTTAGGGAAAAATGGCAAGTGCATATCTCACTCTGAAATGATATGCCTGCATGCTGTCTCCCCCGGCACAGGAACCTATCTGGAAATCATAATGCCAATTGTCAGAGGGAAATTGGAATAGCCATAAACAATAACTGCAGCTCAATTTCTTTACTATATGTCTGGGAGCTAGTTGTCTCTATGAGTATTGTGAAGTGAGAGAATTCAGAAAATCTCTCCTGTCCTCAGATAGCTCCCCCATTGGCCTACCATGATGACAAATATACATAATTGGATTTACCTTTCTTGATATATTTGGTTGATTGTATTTTAGAGATAGCAGCAGGGCATGGCTGTGTTATGTCATTAATCATATAATAATAATAATCATTATTTGGACATATATAATAATTTCCTTGATTGTTTGCAAAGCATTTTATATGTAACGTGTTTTAATTATCAAGACAACGCATTAAAGTAGATGTAATTATTCCTGTTTTACATATGAGCAAACTGGTTGAAAGTAGTTACGTGACTTGCCTGGGAACACATATCCAGTAAATATCAGAGGTACAATTTGAACTTAAGTGCTTTTTGGATTTGATGCTGACTTTTCATTATCTATTCACTAACAATGCTTTCTCTCTTCAATGGAATGTCTCTGCTTCAATATTTTATTTAAATAAATGTTATTACTCAGAAAAGGCAATACTTTAGCTACAGTAGCAATAGAAATGTTTATGATATATCAATAATTCTGGCTTCCTATGAGTTGAAGAAGGAGTCAAAGTAAGACAAGGTGATTTTGAAGATGATAGAATTATGAAGTTCTCTGTGAAAAATTATGGAAGAGGACAAATGTTGAATTTGAGGAAAAGACATTTGGAATGACTTAGAACATGAAGGAGGGGAAAGAATTAATCTGATAGAAAAAAGTAACAAATTGAAGGCAAATATTTTTAGCAGAGATGGAAAAGGATCTCAAGAGAAAAAGATGAAGGATAAGTTGAATAATTTAAAGAAAGGAGCAAGGAGACAACTCAAATTGGATTAAATTGAATAATTGTTAAGTGCTTAGTAATGTGCCTGGTATACAGTAAGCACTCTATAAATGTGGAGATGATGTTAATAATGATGATGATGATGATGATGACATAAATGGTGATAATGGTGATGAATATGAGAAAGAGAAATTAATTTTAAAATAGGGACATTGGAAAACCCATTTTTTTCATATGTTTATAACCATAGAGTTTATTGGGAAGCATAGCGACTTACTTCAAAGCTGAAAAAAGGGAACAGGGTAGAATGATGACCAAAACCATCTCTCACAGATAATGGATAATGCATTGACTCTCCTTAAGGCTGATATGGTCTATGCATGTAAATTATTTAGGACTGTTCTCATTGACTGTGAGTCTGGAGATACCCCTTTCCTTTTCCGTCATCTTGATGGAAACTCTCTAGGCAGGGAAAAGATGAAAACCTAGCATAAAACTTATGGCCCTGTCTCATCTCATACCCTAATTATTGACATTAAGGCAGGAGTCACAAGTCATTTCCAGACTGTCTGAATACTTCTGGGAAAACTAAAGGATCTTAAAGAGAAAATAGACAGTAAAACTATAATAATGGGGTACCTCAGCCTTTCCCTATCAGAACTAGATTAATCTAGCCAAAAAATAAATAAGAAATACATAAAGGAAGTGAATGAAATTTTAGAAAAGTTAAATTTAATAGAGGGAAAATTGATTGAATACTTCCAGGAGATAGCTGGTTTTGAGAAGTTGATGAAATGAGCATTGGGTGTCACAAAAGGCTCTAGCAAATCACTGCAGGTGTCTGAACTCAAGCCTGCTGCTGCCTGCCCTGGTGGGGCATATTGGTGGCAGGGGAATGCCCTATAGAGAAGGGATTCAGGTGGGTGACTGGGAATGCCCCTTTTTGAGCGGGCCTGGAGAGTCCAGCATATCCAAGGACTTCTGCCAGATGTCTGACTCCTCCTCTTTGGCACAGAGGAAACTACAGGGTAAGCCCAAAGTGTGGTCTCCTTAGAAAGTAGTGAATGACTACACCAGGGCATTGATGGTGAGCTCCAGATGAGGGGCCATAGTCTTGGAATTCCTTCCTTCTTTATCCATGGTACTTCACTGATAGGTCCTTTCTATTGTGTGCCAAAGAAAGTCTTATCATAGTAGGACTATAAGCGGCTGTTAAGTTTATATTTATTTTTCTTCCTAGGGATATGAGGAGAGTTGCTACTACTGCCTCTGGACAGGTCTGAATCCAGGTTCAAGTTTGTCTTCTTTTTATTAGTGGTCAAAGGCACAGTCTTTCTTGACATAGCATTCTCTGCCTAGAGAGGGTCAAATACAGTTGCAGCTAGCTTTGTCCCTAATGACCTAACAAAAAAAAAAAAGTTTGTTCCATGTATGATGAGCTGGGCTTGATGTGATAGCCTCTTCTGCCTTCTTGTTGAAGCTGGAGGGCCTATATTGTAAAATTAAAATTAAAGTTGAATACTTGAAGTTTTATATTTTTTAAAGTTTATTATCTGACAAAATAGAACCACGTGACTATTTTCTACCTGTTCAAAATGCCCACCCCCCAAAAACACCTACAGCAAAGGTTCGCAAAGTATGGCTCTTGAGCCATATCTTGCTCCACCTCCTGACTGCCCAGTCCAGGAAGAGCCCCAGGATGTGCCCCAGGAGGCCCTTCAGCCCCTGCCCCATATTCCAGCTCCTTCAGCCTCCATCCTCCTCCTTCCACAGGTGTTTATGGCTCTCACAGGCAAAAATGTTTGCCGACCATTGATGTACAGGAAGGAAAAAAAAAGTTATAAATGGAACTCCACACAATTTATATCCCGTCTCCATCAGCATGTAATGAAAGGAAGTGAATGGGGTTGTAGGAATCATAATTTTTGATAGGGATCATAGCTTCACTGGGGATCATACTTTTTAGGGTAAGAGATTCTAATTTCACAATATTCCATTGATTTTGAGCTCTACTTAGGCCTCCATAGTGTTGTTCAATCTGGATAGAGCAGGAAGAGGCAGGACCTGAAGTTCCCAGATACCCAGATAAAAAGAGGTCTAGAGAGCTCCCCAAATAGCCTTCACTATTCTGGTAGCAAAGAGAACTGTGGATTCTACTTTTTCTTCCAATGATCTTAGGGAGGCAAAGGCCCATGGTGTTCTTTTGGATGACCAGATCCCAAGCCATATGGCAAGCAAAATGAGAAGAAAAAGAGTAGGTCCTATTTTTCTATGAAAATTACATACTGAATATAAATTTTGCACAACTTCTTCTGTAAACTATTGCATTTCTTTCCATCTCAATGGGTGAGGAAGATATTAGAGGGAAAGAACATTTTAGAACTAAAAATGACAATTCATCTAAAATTATAATCATTTATTAAATAATTGCAAACAAAACCAGGGTATTTCATGGTTATATTTGACTTTAAAAGAGAAGACTTAGAAAATCATCATTCTTTGGGAATTGTGATGTCTTCATCTCAGGACACATTTGGCCACTGAATAACACAAGGATATAACCTCTTTGGGGAAGAGAACAATTACTTTAAAGTAAAAAGAGTGTCTAGTTGTGATATTTTCAAATTTATACTTCTGTCTAGAGTTCACTTGATCTATTTTTCAATTTTTTTAAACTTGTTCCTTTAAAAAATGCATTCAGGGGGTGGAGACAGGAGGGAAGATCGGTAGAGCAATAGCTGAAACTTCTATGTCAATTCTTCCAAACCTCAAAATGACAGGAGTCAAAAACAAATAGCATAATGAAATTAGAGACGTTTCCCACTAAAGAGAACTTGAAAGGTAGGTAGAGAGAATTGATTTTCATGGGATAATGGGGTACTAGAAGTAAAACTGCATACAGAGGCATACTGGCCAACCACTCCCACATCTACTTGGGCCAGGTTCTGTATCTAGGCATAAGTTAAATTTGGGATCCTGAGACCTGGGCTACTTCAACAAAAGCATATCTCAGACCAAGCCCTTGAAGTCCCAGGCTCTTGAATCAGTCCACAATAAGGCCCAGAAGTACATAATCCTGGGACCTTTCAAGCCTATGTTACTATGATAACCTAACCACTGGGGAAAATAACTCGTAGCGCCAAGCCCTGAAAGCCATCAACAGAGGAGACAGAATGAGAAAGCAATGTTCAGAATTACCAGTCCCAAGGCCAAAAAATAAATAAATAAAAGGTTGGGAAAATGAGCAAACAGTAAAATAAACACTTAAGCCTTGAAAATATTTATGGGGACAGAGAGCAAAACACAGAACAAACAAAGGATGATGAGATCCAAGCAGTCACATGCAAAACTTCAAAGAAAAATAGGAATTGGTCTCAAATTCCAGAAGAATTAAAAAAGGAATAAAAAAAAACAAATGACAGGTCAAAGAAAAATGGTGGAAAGAAATGAAAATGAATAAAAAGAAAACAGCTTAACAATCAAATTGGTCAACTGGGAAGAAAAGAAGCATAGAACTCCAATAAAGAAAAGAGTTTCCTAAAAACGGAACTGATTTACTGGGAAAAGAGGCAATATAATCCAATGAAGAAGAGTTCTATGCAAAGTAAAATGGACCAAATTGGAAAAGAAGGATCAAAAGGTCATGGAAGAAATACAGTCTTTAAAAATTAGAATTGGGCAAATAGAAGCTAATGACTTCATAAGACCTCAAGAAACAATAAAACAAAGTCAAAAGAATGAAAACAAATAGAAGAATGTATGAAATATCTGATTAAAAAATCTGACCTAGAAAACAGATCAAGGAGACACAATTTAAGCATTATTGGACTACTTGAAAGTTATAAAAAAAAGCCTACACAATATATTACAAGAAATTATATAAGAAAACTGCACTGATATTCTTGAACAAGAAGATAAAATAGAAATTGAAAGAATCCATAGATCACCTTTTGCAATAAATCCCCAAATGACAATTTCCAGGAATGTTATAGCCAAGTTCAAAAGCTCCTAGTCCAAGGAGAAAATCCTGTAAGCAGTAAGAAAGAGACACATCAAATATCATGGAGCTCCAGTCAGGATTACACAGGATCTGGCAGCTTCTAGATTCAAGTATTAGAAGGCCTGGAATATCATATTCCAGAAGGCAAGTGAATTGAGTTACAACCATGAATCACCTGTCAATCAAAACTGACTTTATTCTTTCAGGGGAAATTATCGTCATTAAATAAAATAGGAGATGTCCAAACACTTCAGAAGATCAGACTTAAACAGAAAATTTGATATCAAAATATAAAATACAAGTGAAGTAATAAAAGATAAACAATAAGGAGAAAAAAATTAAGGGCTTCAATAAGGTCTAAATGTTTATATTCCTATAGGGAAATAATATCTGTAACTCTTAAAATCGTCATCATTATCATAGTAGTCAAGAGAAGTATATATAGACAGAAGGTGGTAGTAAGCTGTTTAGGAAAATATGCAAAGAAATTTGGCTGAAAAATATTGGACTAAGAAAACTGGGAAGAGAGAAGTAAGATGAGGTAAATTATGTCATATGAAGAGGCACAGGGTATGGTATACTATTACAGTAGCAGAGAACTTGAGGGTTGCAAAGTATATTAAACCTTCTTCTCTTTGGAATTGGCTCAGAGAGAAAAGAAGAGTTAGATTCAGTGAGATAAAGAATCCTATCTTATCTAGAGAAGTAGAAGGGGAATAGGAAATGGGTCAGGTGAACAGGGGAATGATACAAAGGAGGAAGAAGTGTGTGTGTGTGTGTGTGTGTGTGTGTGTGTGTGTGTGTGTGTGTGGTGATTAAAAGACCGTATAGAGAAGTAGAAGAGGAATAAGAAGGGTCGTGGTGGTGGTGGGACAATGAGTAATGTAAGGGAGAGTAATATAAAGAAAAAAACAGGGTTAGAAGAGGAAATCAATATGGAGGAGAATACACAGATGGTAATCATAATTGTGAATGTAAATGGGAAGAACTCTCTCATAGAATGGAAGCAGATAGCAGAATGAATTATAAACCAGAATCCTACTATATGTTGTTTACAAGAAACACATTTGAAGCAGGTAGACATACAGGGTAAAGAGACTGGAACAAAATCTAATGGGTTTTAACTGAAACCAAAAAGAGGGTGGAGTTGCACTCATGATTGGAGACAAAGCTAAAGCAAAAATAGATATGATTAAAGGAGATAAAGAAAGTAATTATATCTTGATAAAAATAGTACTGACATTGAAGAAATATCAGTACTTAACATATATGCACAAAATGGTATAGCATCCAGATTTTTGAAGAAGAAACTAAAGGAGCTTAAGGAAGAAATAGACAGTAAAACTATACTGGTAGGAAACCTCAACCTTCCTCTATCAGAATCAGATAAATTTAATGAAAAATAAATAATAAAGAAATAAGGGAAGAGAATGGAATTTTAGAAAATTTAGAGGTAATAGATATCTGGAGAAAACTAAATAGGGTTAAAAAGGAATACAGCCTCTTTTACACAAGCACATGGTACATATTCAAATACTGACTATGTAATGAAGCATAAAAACATTGCAAACACACACATAAAAGCAGAAATAACAAGTGCAATTTTTTCAGAAAATAGTGTAATAAAAATTACAATCAATAAGTTTATGGAGAGCCAAATTAAAAATTAATTGGAAGCTAAAAAAATATAATTCTTCAAAACAAGTGGGTCAAATAACGAATTATAGAAACATTCACTGATTTCATTGAGTAAATGACAATGAAGAGACAATATATCAAAATTCATGGGATAAAGAAGTATTCAGGTGAAAATTTATATCCTTGAGTTCTTATGTCAATAAAATAGAGAAAAATCAGATCAATGAATTGGACATGCAACTAAAAATAGGAAAAGAACAAATTAAAAATGTCTAGTTGAAGACCAAATTCGAAATCCTAAAAATCAAAGGAAAAATTAATAAAATTGAAAGTGAAAGAATTATTGAATTAATAAACAAAAGTAGGAGCTAGTCATATAAAAATACAAAATAGAATATTGATTACTTTGATTAAAAAGAAAGAAGAGAATGAAATTATCACTATCAAAAATAAAAATGGTGATATTTCTAATGAAGAAGAAATTAAAGCAATTATCTGTAGTTATTTCATTCTATTATATGACAATAAATCTGATAATCTAGGTAAAATATATGAATACTTATAAAAATATAAATTGCCTAAATTAACAAAAGAGGAACTAGAATACTTAAATAATCCCATCTCAAAAGAAGAGATTAATAAGCCATTAATGAATTCTCCAAGAAAAAAAATCCCCAGGGCCAGATGTTTCCCAATTGATAAATGGCCAAATAATATAGATAGTTTTTAGATGGAGAAATCAAAACTATAAATAACTATATGAAAAATGTTATAAATCTCTCTTAAATAAAAAAAATTAAATTAAAACAACTCTGAGGTATGTTATGTTGATTTTAACAGTGTTTTGTGAGAAGCTGAAGAGATGGTCAGATATCTATAGCAGCTGGACTCACTCCTCCCACACACACAGGCTTGAATGAGAAGGGAGTGGCATAAACTGGCTCAGTGCTCCTTCTCTGCCTTCCCAACAAGCAGTTAGAAATCAATTGGAAATGGGGATTGATCCGATAATCTCTGGGAAGGCTAGGCAAAGCTTATCTCCTTAATATATTTACTTTCTCAACTTATTTCCCCACAGATTTGACTAGGGAAGATAGGAGAAACTTGACTTCTAGTAGCTATCAGGGACAGAAAGAGGATCTGACTTCTTGGGCTGGCAACTGAAAGGAAAAAAGCTTTATGGAGGTTGTGAATATTCCCAAAAATAATAGCCCAGCACAACTACCCAAAGTTGACATTTTACTGATAAAAGAGGAAGGGGAAGGACTGCCCTAACTGCTTTAACTGCCCCTCACCCAGAGTTCTCCGGGGGGGGGGGGATTCCCTGGAATTCTCAGTGAGGTTTGATCCTGTATCTTGCAGGAATTCCACCCTGCCATTTCCATGTTACAGGTATCACCTCACACCTAGCAGATAGGCCAATTTGACAAAAAAGAAAAATAAAAATGCTAGAGGGAACATGGCAAAACTAGGACACTAATGCATTACTGGTAGAGTTGTGAATTGATTTAACCATTCTGGAGGAAAATTTGTAATTATGCCCAAAGGGTTATAAATGAATGCACATCTTTTGATCCAGTTAATACCACTAGTAGGTCTGTTTCCCCAAAGTATAAAAAAATAGGAAAGGACCTGTTTGTACAAAAAATATTTATACCTGCAATGATTGTAGTGGCAAAGAATTGGAAACTAAAGAAATGTCCCTCAATTTGGGGAATGGCTGAACAAAACTTGGTATATGATGTTGATGGAATACTATTTTGCTATAAGGAATGATGAATAGGATGATTTCAGAAAGAAACGGAAAGACCTACATGAAATTATGCAGAGTGAAATAAGCAGAACCAGGAGAACTTCATGCATAGTAACTGCAATATTGCAGGATGATAAAATGTGATAGACTTTGCTACTAACAATAAAATGATTGAGGACAATTCTGAGACCTTATCAAAAAGAATTCTTCCCACCTTCAGAGAAAGAATACTTGGAGTATAAATGCAGATGAAAACACATGATTTATGATTTCTTTATTTTGGCATATGATTTGGGGTTTTGGTTTAATAAGATTATTCTCTTACAAAAATGATTAATATAATTTTTTGCGTGTGATGATACATATATAACCTAGATTGGATAGATTGTGGGCTCTGGGGGAGGGGAGGGAAGATGGCAGGAAGAAAACATAAATCCTAAAACTTCTGAAAACTTATGTAGAAATTTGTTATTAAAACAGAAGAAAGATAAGACATAAAAAAGAAAAAAAAGAAAAAAAATTTGCATTTCATTTCAAAGGCATGACTTAACCTTATCCTACTCAGGAATCCATCTTATATAACATCTTTAAAATTAAATTTAAAAAACAGTTAAACAAATAAATATTTTAAGTATATACTATACTTCAAATGTATAATTCCTCATTTCTTCAATGAAAGGAAGAAGAATGTTTTCTCCAGTCTTTTTAGGAATCAACCTGGCTCTTTAAAATATTAAATCATGGTTCATCTTTCCATTATTACCTTTCCTTCCTACTTTCCAGCAATAATCTACTCAAGATCTTTACCATTCTTGCCCTTCATAGTCAACTGATCCACACTAAATTATTAACTTACAAGAGTAGTGATAAATGAAAGGCTTTATGTATTTAACCTTCCAAAAAGTATTCATACTTAGAAGAATATGTGCTGGAAACAGAAAAGCCTTTAAGAACCAAAGAAATTAAGTAATGATAGGGTAAAGGAAAGCCAAATAGACTAAAGATTGAACATTTTGTAATGATCCTTAGAAGCTATCTTAGAAGCATGTCTTACCCTTAATGATCTTAGAAAACTAAGGCTGGAAACTGGACTTTAAATCTAACTCAGAAGTCTTGATTAAGGCCTTTCTGTATACTATAAAGTCTCTCATTTAATGTTCGGTTCTTTTGATTGTTCTGAGGAATTTTCATATTATCATTAATATTGCCTCTTATTTTCTTTAATAATAGTTAATAATATGGTATACCTCCTTGCCAAGGCACTGTGCTAATCACTTTACAAATTTTATCTTATTCAATTGTCACAATAACCCTGGGAGGTAGATGTTATTTTTAAAAATTAATTAAGAATATTCTTCCCCGGTTATATGATTTATAATCTTTCCCATCCCTTTTCCCTCCCCCCTCCTGGAGCTGACAACAATTCCACTGGTTTATACATGTATCATTGTTCAAAACCTATTTTCATATTGTTCATATTAGCATTAGAGTGATATTTTAAAGCCAAAACTCCGATCATATCCCTATCGAAAACATGTGATCACTCATATGTTTTTCTTTTGCATTTTTACTCCCACAGTTCTTTCTCTGTATGTGGATAGCATTTTTTCTCATAAGTTCCTCGGAATTTACCTTTTGCATTACATTGCTCCTAGTAGAAAAGTCTGTTACATTTGATTGTGCCACAATGTAGCAGTCTCTGTGTACAATGTTCTTCTGGTTCTATTCCTTTTGCTCTGCCTCACTTTCTGGAGGTCTTTCCAGTTCATATATAAATATTCCAGTTGATTATTTCTTTCAGCACAATAGTATTTCATCACCATCAGATATCACAATATGTTCAGCCATTCCCCAACTAAAGGGCATCCCCTCATTTTCCAATTTTTTTTGCCACTATAAAAAGTGTGGCTATAATAGATGTCATTTTTATTCCTACTTTATAGATCAAGACAATGAGGCAGTGGCTAAATGGCTCACCCAGTTGTTTGAGGACAGATTTGAATACAGGTCTTTCTGATGCCAGGGTTTGAAATCTATTCACTGAGCCACTATCTGCATTTCATTTCCCCACACACAGTAAGAGAGAAAGCCTATGAATGAATGAGAATTTCCTGTTGAATATGGTTCTCACAAACATTATTATGACATCCTTATGCTCCATTTTCCAAAATTTATTTCTTTGCTGACAAAGGAAATCTTGAACACAGCAAATACTGGGAGTATTACACTTGTAAGAAGTTTGATGTTTATTTTACAGAATTCAAAAGGTCAGAGTTGGAAAGGAGTTCAATGACAGTTTATTCCAATTCATATTTAAAGAATACCTTCAAGACCTTTTATAGAGCTTGACTCAAAGCTATTAGCAAAAGGTAGTCCACTGGATTTTGAAATAGTCTGATTTATCTGGCTAGATGCTTGTCAGAATGAGGTATGCATCATTGTTTTGTGGTTGTTCAGTTGCAGAGGTGTCTGACTCTTCTTGTCCCCATTAGAAGTTTTCTTGACAAAGATATGGGAGGGGCTTGCCATTTGTCTCTCTAGTTCATTTGACAGATGAAGAAACTAAGGCAAATAAGATTAAATAACTTGCCCAGATTTACAAATCTAGTAAATATCTGAGGTCAAATTCAAACTCAGGAAGATGAGTCTTCCTAATTTCAGATCCTGGTGCTCTATCCACTGTGCAACCTACCTTCCTGTTGGAATTCATCTTTGTGGCTCATTTTGCAAATGAAGACCCTGAGGCAATAGTATTGTGGCTTGCTACCCATTAGTTAGTATTACAATTAGGGATTGGATCCTAGTACCTAACCCTTATTCTAATCCTTTTCTACAATACCAGGAAATCCTGGATATCTGATTATTTGAATCATTTTTTTTCACACAGATTAATTACTTTAACTCCATTATTAAAAATCATAAAGCTTATCAAAGTTTTTGGTACTTCTTTGGTTCATGAAAACTTGATTTCAACCCATGAGAATAAAACAATCATGTTATATAAAATATTGTATATATTTATAGTTCTCTCTTGGCCATTACCAAGGTAATTGTCTTCTTAGACACAGGAGAAATAGTTTGGCATATTAAAAGAGGGAGTTGACCCAGGAGACAGAAAGACAGAAAGGAGACAGAAAAACCTAGGAGACAGGAGAAAGAAATTTAAATCCTTCCTATAACACATACTCTTATTCCTGAGTAATTCCTACAAACTTTCAGTATTTTCTGCAATTCTCTCAGACTACAAATTGTGAAGAAGATAGCAATCTCATGTAAAAGGAGTTTCAGCCTCACACCAATGAAATACTGGGTCCAGTTACTGCCTCTATCCTACTAACAGAAGTTTCTATTTATCTCTTGTTTTCATAGACAAACCTCTGCCTACTCTGTTAGTAGATCCAATTCTGGGAAAGAGAAATTCATGAGACTTTTCATGAAGGATCATGATTTAAAAAAATACAAATAATAAACTGAAAACTCTAAATATATAACTTAAAACTTCATCACAAAGCATCTATATTTGTAAAAGAGAGAGATATGCATATATGCATATGCACACAAATATTAATGCAGGATAGGACAGGAACCCATAATTTGTATGTGTATATATTTCAACCAATCAATAAAATATTTATATTTTTATACATTATATATTTCTGTTTATATTTATATATTATATTAGAAAGGATCTAAAAAGTTTTAAAAAATTAAATAAGAACTTTTTTGTTCATTATGATGATAGGGCCAAGTTTTAAACATATTTGGTACATTAATGTAAGAAAATTCAAATGAGTATTTTTTGTATTTCAAAATTTTTTTAAAAAAATTTACGGAAATATCTTACATGGTAAATAAAGTTTAAATGATCAAAAATAATTTACTTGAGATTTATTAAGTCTTTTTGAGAACTGAATCTATTCTCTCTACAGTAAGAATGAATAGGGGTTCAAGGGAAAACACCTACTCATACAAAATTATTTTAGCAGCTTTTTTTTAGTGGCAAAAAATTGGAAAATTAAGAGGTATCTATCATTTAAGGAATGGCTGAAAAAGATGTATATGTAATGGAAAATGATTGGCCAATAAGAAATTATGAACAGAATGAGTTCAGAAAAACCTGGAAAGATTTATATAAAATGCTCTCTTCACCTTGCTTCAGTTAATATGCAATTTATAATTTCTGACGTGAAATAGTATTGTATTACAGTCAAGTAGGTCCTTTCCCCCATCTCTGATTTTTTGGGAATGTACATATAGTAATGGTATTACTTGGTCAAAGGGTATGCACAGTTTTATGGCCCTTTGGGAGTGATTCCATATTCCTCTCCAGAATTATTGTTTAAGTCCACAATTCCACCAACAATGTATTAGTGTCCCACTTTTCCCACATCCTCCCAAACATTTATTATTTTTATTTTTGGTCACATTATCCAATCTGATAAGTATGAGGTAATAGCTCAAATTTGTTTTAATTTCCATTATTTTAATCAAAAGTGATTTGAAAAATCTTTCATATGAATATAGATAGTTTTAAATTCTTCATCTGAAAATTGCCTATTCATATGCTTTGACCATTTACTAACTGGGGAATGCTTTGTAGTCTCATAAATTTGACTCAGTTCACCATATATAAATTAAACCTTTATCAGAAACTCTGCTATATTTTCCCCAATTTCCCACAATTCTAATTGTGGTTATATTGCTTTTGTTTGAACAAAAATACTTTATTTAATGTAATGAAAATTATTCACCATACTTTTTTGTTACATTTTCTATACCTTGTTTAGTCATAAATTCTTCCCTTATCCATAAGTCAGACAGGTAAAATTTTCCATGCTCTCCTAATTTATTTATGGTAATTCTAGAATCTAGAATATATATGGTTCCCAAACTTTTTTGGCCTACCATCCCCTTTCCATAAAAAATATTACTTAGTCCCCTGGAAATTATTAATTTTTAAAATTTAATAGCAATTAATAGGAAAGATAAATACACCTGTAGCCATCACCCCTCTCCTGGATCACTGCTTCACCCACCAGGGGGCAGTAGCTCCAACTTTGGGAATCACTGTTCTAGGTCAAGTGCCCATTTCAATTTTATTTTGGAGTATGATGGAAGATGCACTATGTTTGGTTTCTGTCATATTGCTTTCTAGTTTTCTCCAGTTTTTGCAGTATACTAAGAGCTTCCCCTAATAGCTTGGATCTTTGGGTTTATTGAATACTAGATTATTAGGGTCATTAATTACTCTGTGTTGATTACCTAGCTTATCCCATTGAACCACTACTCTGTTTTATAGCCTGTATTAGATTATTTTGATGATTACCTCTTATTGGTATATTTTGGGGTCTGGTATGGTAAGGCCTCCTTTCTTAATTTAGTGTTCATTAATTTACTTTATGTTTTTATCTTTTGTTCTTCCAGATGAATTTTCCTCTTTTTTCTAGTTATAGGTAATAATTTGGGTGGGGTTTGATTGGTGTGACATTGAATAGGTAAGTCAATTTAGGAAGAATTATCATTTTTATTATTTTGAATTGGCTTTTCCATAAGCAAGTCTTCTACTTGCTTAGGTCTGAGTTTATTTTTGTGAAAAATGTTTTGTAATTGTGTTCATATAGTTGTTGTTTTTGTTTTAGTAAGTGTATCCTCATTATTTTACATTTTTTCTGGTATTTAAAATTGATTTCCTTTTCTATCTCTTGTTGTTGAACTTTGTTGGTGGTAAATAGAAATGTTGATGACTTATAGGTTTATTATGTATTCTGCAACTTTGCTAAAGTCATTAATTGCTTTTATTACTTTTTGTGATAGATTCTCTGGCATTTTCTATGTTTACTTTCCCCAATTAGATATAAAAACAATTTTTAAGCTCTTTTTTTTGTTTTGAGTGCTAAATTCTCTTTCTCTTTCCTATATTTCCTTCTTCCTTTCCTCCCACTCCACCCCACTCCCTGAGATATTAAGCAAATTAATACAGATTTTATATACACAGTCATTTAAATATTTTTTTCCATATTAGTCATTTTGTGGCATATATTTCAAAGAAAAAGAAAGAAGAAAAATTGTATGCTTTGGTACTGTATTCCAATTCCATCAGTTCTTTCTCTGAAGTAAGGTTTTTTTTTTAATTTTATTTTTTCCCATTATTAATGTTTGGGATTTTCTTGGCTCAACCTATTGCTGAAAATAACTAGATCATTTATAGTTCTTTATAAAAAATATTGCTGTTAATGTACAATAATTTTCTAGCTTTTCTCACTCCACTTTTCATTAGTTCATCTAAATCTTACCAGTTTCCCCACCCTCCCCCAAAATTATTCTGCTTTTTATTTGTTATAATATAGTAGCATTAGCATTCCATTCCAATCTTACACCAAAACTTGTTCAGCCATTCCAAAGTTGTTGAACAACCCCTCAATTTCCAATTATTTCTACTACAAAAAGAGTTGCAATAAATATTTTTTGTATAAATGTAGGCCCTTTCCTCTTTTTAAAATCTTTTTCATGTGCAGATCTAACAGTGGTTTTGATGAACCAAAGAGTAAGCACAGTTTTAGAGTCCTTTATGCATAGTTCCAAGTTGCTTTCATGATTGATTGGATCAGATCACACGTACGCCAATAATGCAAGTGTCCCAATTTCCCACGTTCCCTCCAACATTTATAATTTCCTTTTTTTGTCATATTGTTCATTCTGATAGATATGAAGTGGTTACTCAGAGTTGCTTTAATTCACAGCACTTCTACAAATAAGAGGGAAAAATTTATTAATTACTTATTATGTGTCAGTTACTATGTTAAGCACTTTACCTTTCCATTTGATCTCAGGGAAGTTGTCGTTTTCTTCTGTGTTCAACCAATGAATTTGGTCAAACCTGTTACACTTGTCCATTGGTACACGGAAAACTTAGGGCAGGTTGGTCTCTGAGGGAGGCAGAAAACCAGGCAGGCAGCCAAACAGAAAATAGAAAAAAAATCTAAATTATGTTGCCAAAGAAGAAGAGCACTGTGATCAAAGGGGGAAAAAAACAACCAGTTTTCTGAGGGTTTCTTCAAGCATGCAGATGCTGGTCTTAGTACAGCACAGCTCTGAGTCACATTCAAGTTACAGAGATCTTTCTCTTCTGTCTCAGTACAACAAGAATATTATATCTAGAGTTTTCAGAGAACAAATTCCATTAACAATTCCGGCATTACCAAGGCCAGATTGTTTGTTTAGGGTCATCAGGGATGCATACCAGAGATAAAGAAAAAAATAATCCTTAAATGGAAATATTTTACCAATATGTGTGTCATTTTCTGTTTCTTTACAGGATATAAGCCTATTTTCCATAAAGGACTGCCTATTCCTCACTGTGACTTCAATGGGAAAGATATGGTTTTGAATCACAGTATAGAAATTGATTTTTTTTTGTTTTTTTATGCAATTGTTTTGAAAGACATTGGCTGGCACATGTAAATGGAGTTCTATAATTCTCTAGATGATGGGAACAATGGTTCCCACAGGCAGCTATAAAGCATTCCCCATCTTGGTGTTATTTCTTTTGAAACTCCATTCTTTGGTTATTTCTGGGAAATATTTCCAACCAAAATGGCTTCAGACCCATAAATAGGAATGAAGGTGGGGTTTTATTGTTCCATAAAAACCAGAAGAGACCCAAGAATATGAAAATGGTAAGGTTGAGACACATTCCTGAGGAGTTCATCCATCATATGATTCTTACCCTGATGCCTCCTTTTTACAAAAGAGAACACTAAATTTCTTTTAATGATAGAAATTCATTATCATTACCATCATCACTATCTCCATCATCATCCTAATCACCAAATCGAAAGACCTTTCCTTTTTACACATTCATCCTGATAATGTTATTGTAGTTGATTCTGTTAATGCTTCCTCTTTGAAACTCTATCATCAATTTATGCCTACAAATTAATCTATCATCTTCCATATTTCTGACACTTTCATCTATTTTTATTCATTATTTTTATTCTACTTTCCATACTTCAGTGGTATGTGGTTGGGAAGGTTCTGAGCTATATTTTTCTTTTAAAATTTTTTTCATAATGTTAAAAATAGATAGCATTCATAGAATGTCTTTAGTTGTGAAAAGTACATTGTCCATAATTTCTTATTTGATGCAACCCTTCAAGATAAGTACTATAATTATCTTCATTTTACAGATAAGTAAACTAAGGAGGAAAGAGGTTAAGTAACTTTCTTGAAGTGATACAATTTGTAAGTGGCTAAGGAAGGTTCTGAAATTGTCTTCCTCATTCTAACTCCAGTATTCTATCCATGTTACCACCTTGTAGTCCTCCATAGTATTCATATTGCACTTTAAAGTTTAGCAAATAACTTTGCTTCTGATCTCCTCTCTTCACAACAAATTCAACTCAATAAGAATTTAAGTGTTTCTCATGAACACTGCATTAAGCACATTTTCAAAAAATAAAAAACAAAATGTGTATATTCTCCAGAGATCACTCTTAGAGTACTTCTACTCCTCTCTCTCTTTTTTCTTTCTCCTTTCTTTTAAAACCACATTTTTGCCAGTTGTGTAAAATGTTAGACTTGCTGTAAGGAATATCTGAGTTCAAATTCTGCCTCAGAAACTTATTACCTAGGTAACATTGGATTAATCCCTTACTCTCTCCCACCTTAAATATCTTATCTGTGCAATGAGGGGATTGAAATTTGTTGATACTGATGCCTTTTCCAGCACAAAATCTATGATACTATGATCTACATAGCACTTTATATTTTATAAAGTACTTTTTAAGGAGATATCATTGCATTTGATCCTCATAAGCAGTCTGGTACATGAAATAAATGGCAGGAACTGGAACAGCAATGTGCTGCAGCTGATTTTAACAAGTTTTCCCACCCAGGGGCCTCTTTTATATTTTCCATGTTAGCATTTACACTTCGGAATGAAGGCACAAATTAAGGCTTAATTAATATTTTATGGATTGTCTAGACCTAATAAATAATAATATAGATTAAATCCAAAATGTGTAGGCATAAACCCCCCTCCAAGTCAGTTAAATGTTTACCAATATACCCCTGCCTTGCACTATAAATGATGCTTGAACTCAGTAGGAATGCAGTAGAAAGTTAAAGAAATAATATCACCAGGATACTAGTAGTTTTTAACTATAGGTTAACAACAACAATAGCAGCAGCAGCAGCAACAATTAATACTGCTAATAACTACAACCAATCACTTTTATATAATCCTGTGCACTTCACAACATGCTTGACATCCATTATCTCGTTTGAGCTTCATAACTCTTTGAATTTGGAATCATTTTTAAAACTGGTGGGGATGTCAGAGAATGTCAAGTTCCACCTAATCATTGTAAAGATGAAACAATAGATGTTAAGTAACTTGTTCAAGGACACGTAAGTAAAAACTAGCAGAGCAGGCTATCACATTACAGTTCTAGGAATACAAGTTCATCGCAATTTCCATTGTTCCATGTAGTCTCTGTTCTTATTCGTCTTTCATTTCGAAGAAGACCAATGACATCATGGAGTTGGATTAATGTGAGGCACAGTTGCATCACTAAAGTCCAATGGCAAAACCAAAGTCAGAGAACTGTTGATGGCATGGGATGCAGTCTTTGACCTTGGCATCTTTGTTATCTGACCAAGTTCTAGGTATTCCATAATGCTTGCTTTAGCTGCTTACATGGTTGTTGGCACAAAATGCATACTTCTGCCAATTCTGATGTAAGAAGTTTGCAAATGCTTGAGATGGACATTCTCTTAAGTCACTTACAGATTTGTGACCTGTCAATTATTTTCAAACTGTTTTAGCTTGTCTGCTGAGATAGTTTTGCCAGGCTGTGGTCTTTAGGCATGCTATGGATTCTCCAACCCAGATGAGAGTTGGCTAAGAAGTGGATAGCGAAAGTTGCTGAACAGCCTTACAAAGGACTCAACAAGTCCTCCCACCAAAGTTGTGAACAACCCATACATCCCTTGGAAACATGAAGATTCAGAAGCATTTGATGAGCACTCATTGGTCCTTGAAAATCAGAGGGCGAGGGTGTCAATCTCATAACTGGCCAAACTCATATTTACAACAGGTTTCCAAGGTGAACAACTTTGTTGGGAAAAAATGTATGTAAAAAAAGTCATGAATATGAATCCATATCTTCAGGATAAAGATTGTCTCTAAGTCATACGTCTTCTCTGTGCATTCAAAATAATTCGTTTCATTACTCTAGATTTTTCTATTTGCTGTTCTTAGCCATTTGTTGTCTATCCCACAACTGTGTCTTTGTCCTTGCTAATTCTTCTACTTGGAATGCTTCCCATTATCATATTTTTTTATTAACTGCATCCTTCAAAGCTAAGCTCAATATCATCCCTTTTATAAAGCCTTCTCTCTAAGAAGCTAGCTATATAATACTAAGAATTAGCTCTGATTAGAGTTTATTACTTGCTGAATTTCATTTGCTGGACAACTACAGAAAAGGGTGAACATCTCCAGATTCCTCCAGATTCATGAACTTTGGCAGCCATCTGGTTCAACTCCAATATGTTATAAAGAAAAAGAAACACAAAGGGAGTAAATGACTTCTTAGCAACCTTCTAGTTCAATGGCAGCATTTTATAGATGAGGAATAAAAGTCAGAGAAAGAATACATTATTTCCTTGAGGTCATACAGAAATTCAGTGGTGAAATAGAGAGAAGGGTCAATGACTCCTGAATTTTAGAAGACTATTTTTTCCCAGGCAACTTGCTTTAAAAAATAAAAAAGAGCAATAGGAATGATCAATTGTAAAAGGCTTAGCTACTCTAAGAAAGAAATGATCCAGGACAGTTCTGAAGGACTTATGACAAAGAATGTTATACACTTCCAGAGCAAGAACTGGTAGTCAGAAGACAGATCAAAGTCCATATCTTTCACTTTAGTTTATGTGGGTTTTCATTTTGGGATCTTGATCTTACATGGTTATTCTCACAAAAAACAAAAACATGGAAATATGTTTTGAATGATAACACATGTATAAACCAGATCTAATTGTTTGTCATCTCCAGGAAGGGAAAGAGAAGAGATGGAGATAATTTAGTTCAAATAACTTGAGAAAATGTATTTGAAAAATTGTTATCACACATAATTGGTAAAATGAAATATATTTACCAAAAAAAGAGCAGTGGATATGAGGACATATAACCTAAGCATAAATCCCTTATCAGAGACTTATTATCTGGGGTGATTATGGACAACTGATTTGATCTCTTTGAGCCTCTATTTCAATCCATGTAAAATAAGAATAATAATCCCCACTGTCTACTTAACATGATAGCAAGAAGGATTCAATGAGATAAAGTATGGATTAAAAAAAAATGAAGAGTGAGTATGATACAAATATAAAATATTATCACAGTATAATTGATAGCAGCAATCATATCAGTAGGGGTGATGTAGACATTTTATACTCAAATTAAGTCAGTGAATATCATAAAGGGAAAAGTCAACATTGACTCAAATATCATTCTTCAAATTCTGAACAAGTTTATAGCAGAATATAAAGTTTAAAAATAAGATAATTATCTGTACAATTGATTTGACTTCCTTTACCCCTACAAAAGATACACATACACAAGAAAAGTCATTGAAATGATTGAAGTAAAATCTGTTATTATTGTTTTTTCTCCTCTATGAAGTTCATTAATGATTTTCTCAATTCTCTATTTTGTTTTGCTTCTATAAATTTGGATTTGTTGATATTGAATGATCCACATCTACTAGGTTCAGTTCTTTATTCCACCTACTAAGGTACTCATAGTCCCAATCAGAGCTGATAGAAGAGGACTTTTCTTAAATATCAGTACTGTAACCTTCTCAAGGGAGAAATGCAGATGTGGAGAATGTCTGGGAGGGCTGGGTTTTGCATTTTTATCTTTAATTAAAATGGAAATACATCAAATCACCTGCAACTGAGTATCTCCCCCAAGTCCAGGCATCTCAGGAATTTAGGTTGTTTTCATTTCCCCCCAGCATTGCACTGTCTTATACCTATCAAACATTGCAGATAAAAGCATATAAATGATTTTTTTTAACATCCTCTAGCTTTTGGCCAAATAATATATAGATACTCTCAAAGACAGTTTGAGTGGGAAACTAGCAATTTAGAATGGATGAATGCAATTCCTAAGCTTTCTTTTTAACAGTTATTCAAGCAGGGTTGTTGTGGTAGTGGTTGTTGTTTTCTAATAGGATCCTTTTCCAAATAGCTGCCAGATCATAGATTCAGAGCTGAAAAGAAGTTTATAGAGCAGAATCCAACACTTTCATTTTAAAGATAAGGAAACTGAGAAGAAAAGGTAAAGTGATTTATCCAGGATCACATAATCATTACAATTTGTATGTATCTAGTACGTTAATGTGCATAAAATTTTTGACATGGGTTATTTCATCTCAGTATAACTAAAACAATATAAGTGCTATTATTATTATCATTATTCCATTTTTTGAAGATTAAGAAATTGGGGCTGAGAGAGTTTATATGATCTCCCTCTGGACAGGAAGTCAGAATCTATGGAGAATTTGAATTCAGGTGTTCCTGTCAAGAAAATTTTCCATCAATAAAGCAATTTATTTTGCTGCCTTCAAACGCTGTCTCTGCCCTAGTTTACTTCTTAACTCTCTTCCTAGCACAATGCCTGTTAATGAATAGATGCTTACTAAATCATTATTGAAGACTGATTGAATTCCTGGATCTTTAACAAGATGAAGTATATAAAGCATCAGAAACCCAATTTTAACTCCTGCCTCTTCCATTTTCTAACTCAATTATTTTTCAACTCTCTGAGTCTCAGTTTACTTATTACCAAAATTGGGGTAAATAATGCTTATACTACCTGTGTCACAAAGTTGCTGTGTAAATTTTTGAGATCATTTAATTCTACAAATAATTCTTAGGTACCTAAAGAGTTCTATAACCTCAGAGTATTCAGAATATAGTTGTTAGATACTATTATTATTACTCAGTGATTTTTATAACAATAGGAATGCAATAAATACTTTCTATAGGAAATATATTATTACATTTATAAACTTTTTATTATTTGGAAATTTGAACAACTGATGCTCTTTCTTATCTTGGGAAGTGGCCCTTACTGTTTTTATAATGTTCCTGAATTTGGCTTATTCTCTACTTTATAGTGCTGCTTGCCTCTCTACACTTGAGTGTCATGGTGCTTTACTCTCATAGTCAGGAGCAAAGAGAAAAATACTCTCTGGCATTGGCCATTTTAACCCTATCTATCTTCATTACAGTTAGCTCTGTGCCTTGCTTCTAGGACAGGGGTCGGCAATGTATGGCTCTCGAGCCATATCTGGCTCTTTTGAGGGCCAGATATGGCTCTTTCTGCAGGAGCCATAAAGTCAATTTTTTTTTCAGGCGCTGTTACAGGAGTGCACTGTGAGCACTGTACGGCTCTCACAAAACTACATTTTAAAAAATGTGGTGTTTATGGCTCTCACGGCCAAAAAGATTGCCGACCCCTGTTCTAGGATGTCTTCAATTTCATGAAGCTCTATAGAAGGACAATTCCTCCCCAGCAATGGGGTGTGATGTGATGTGATGATTGGATGTGATGACTGAGCTTAGTACTCTTAAAATCTCCATATAGAGGATGGACAAAATCTGGAGTTTCTCAGCTTGTAAGTGATGGAAGTCATATTGTTCCAAACTCTCAGTTTAGAATTCTATCCATTTTATCATCCTACCTTCTTAATCAAAAAGGGAGTTTACTATTGAGTGGGGATTTCTTTTAAATTTTTTGAATTTTTATCCCTAGAGCCTAGAAAAGTGTCCAACACATAGTTGGTAATTATTAAATAAATGTTGATTAATTCACCTGATCAATTTGTCCTCTTGATACAGATCACAACTCATGCATACCTGCCCATTTGATATGACTCTCATTCAGGTTTTTATCTACATTTTAGAATTTTCATGTATACCAATGAAGAGTGATAGGTTTCTCTTAGCTATCCTCATGCATTCTATGTGTTCTCTCCTTTTTGTTCTTGACCAAAAAAAATCTGTATAGTGGGAATAATAATAGCACCTTCCCTCCACTCAGGATTGATGTGAGAATCAAGTGAGATAAACTTTATAAAGTGTTTACCTCAGTGCTTGGTACATAGTGAGAGCTAGATAAGAATGAGCTATAATGATGTTGCAACATTGGTGTATTTTTTGGTTATTTAAACAGGGCACCTGGGTTCTTCTAGGCCCAACATTGCCATTATATATTCTAAAATAATATTACCTGTGTTATTTATGAAATGTGCTATTTACATTATCTTCTCCATTAGGACATGTTTCTTGAGTACAGGGATATATTTTCACTTTTCTCTAAAAACTGAATTTAGAATTTGCAAATTATCTTTCATTTCTAATTATATGTTATATCATCAAATGTTTGAGCTTCTTTGATGGCATAAAACCATGCAATATAGGTTCAGGCTATGAAGAGAAATATGGAATTTGTAGAGTATAGATAATTAAGCAATGGAATAATGAGATCCATACATTAGGTACTGAGTTCCATGGATTCATGATTATTTCAAAGATAAGCCCTAGATTTTAATCTCAAAGGATCTAGGTTTAAATCTTACATCTGACTTTTTTTTAGGTGACAATGGCTATGTCATAACTTTTGTGAACTTTAGGTAAATTAATTATAAAATGGAAATGGCAACCACTTTAATAATTTCTAATGTTACTGAAATAATTTAAGAAAGATAAACTAGCAAAATTCAGGCAATTGTACTGAGTGATACAGAATTCAAAGGTTCAATTTCCTATCATCATCTTAAACAAAAATAAAATGCAATCAACTAAATAATTGAATAAAATACTCAAATTAATCTATGATATCATTGAATCAGGAAGTCCAACAACTGATGCAGGTAGGAACTGTTAATAATTTTGAGTATTTGGACTTCTGGAGGATATGTCAATATGGTTAAGCAGAGAAAGCACTTAGCTGTGGCCTTCCAACATTTCCCTCTAAACAAAATTAATTAATGCCTCAAATTAAATTTTAGACTGGCAAAGTCGACAAATCATCAGAATGAGATATTATTATAGAATAAGATAATATAAGAGGCTGGAAAAAGGGAAATATGTCATAGACAGGAAGAGGCTGGCCAGTAATCCACATGGATAAAACATCATTGGGAGGACTAGATGGTAGTAACAGAAAAAGTAGCAGTTTCAGGAACTCTCAAGCTAGTGTTGAGAATTTTTTTTTTATTAGTTTCTTCCTTTTTCTACAAAGGAAGAATAAGAGCAATAAGATTTCTGAATAAGAGACCCCTTGCTGTGCAGTTTGTCAGTTGGTGACAGTTAGAAGAGTGTGGCTGAGTGTGATGAGTCAGTTATGGCTGGCAGTTGGAAAGGGGCTTTGGTCTCTGGGTCCCCTGGGGAGAGAAGTGTGTGGCTCTCTCTGTCTGGGACTTTCAAAGTCAGAGAAATGGATTTAAGGTCTTAACAGCCTTTTTGATTATTGATTATCTTGGTTAGTTAGGTAGATAGATAGTGTGTAATTTATTAGATAGAGTAGAAAAGTTAGGCCATAGTCTGGCTCTGGCATGATAAACAATACATGGTAGTAAATAATCATGCTAATCTAGTATTTGATAAATCGAAAGATTCAAGTTTGGGGCTAAGACTTCAACATTTGACAGAAACTTTTGAGAAAAGTAGGAAAAAGCTTTGCAGAAACTATATGTAGATCCACAGAGTGCACCCTATGACACAGTAATGTTAAAATAAATAAATGATTTAGGCATAAAATATTTCATTTTATGAGTAAATTAAAGGAAAATCTAAAAAATGTTCCTCTCAGATATATGGATAAAGGTAGAGCTTGTAAAAAACATAAGATAAGGAGAATTGCATGAAATAAAAGATAATTTAGAATACATGAAATTAAATAAAAAAAAACTTTTGTACAAACAAAACAAATATAACCAAAAACGAGAAGGATAACAGGAAATGGGAGGGTGTGTGTTACAATGAGTTTCTCTGATAAATGTCTCATTTCTCAAATACATAGAGAAATGAGAAAATTTATTTGAACAAAGGCAGTTTCCCCAACTGATAAATGCTCAAATGATATGAATGGGTAGTTTTCAGAAGAAAATATTAAAAGCTATCAGTTGTTTTATTTAGTTGTTTTTAGACACAACCAATTCTATGTGACCTCTCTTGGGGTTTTCTTGGCAAAGGTCATGAAGTCTTTTGCCATTTCTTTATCCATCTCATTTTACAAATGAGAAAACTGAGGAAAACTAGTTTAAGTGACTTCCCCAAGGTCACATAGCTTCTAATTGTCTGAAGCCAAATTTAAATTCTCGAGAATTTCTTCCTGATTTCAGGCCTATCACTTTATATACTCTCTCACATAGATACACAAGAGTCATCAATAGTCACATGAAAAATGCTCTAAGTCACTACTTACTAGGGAAATACAAATTAAAATAACTCTGATATTCTAACTCATACTTTTCAGATTGGCCAACCTGACAGAAAAGGAAAATAGCAAATGCTCATGTGGATGTGGAAAAACTGAGACATTAATGCACTGTTGATGGGGTTATGAATCACTCTATCCATTCTGTAGAAAAATTTGGAACTCTTCCGAAAGGGCTACAAAACTATGCATACATTTTGCCTTACAAAAACTACTACTAGGTCTATAAATCAAAGAGATCAATGAAAAAAGAAAAAAACAACTTTGTATAAAAATCTTTATAACAGCTCTTTTTCATGATGGCAAAAATTTTGAAATCAATGGGATAGCAATCAATTGGTGAATGACCTAATAAATTATAATATATGATTGTGAATGAATACAACTATAGGAAATGGCAAGCAGGATGGTTTCAGAAATCCTGGGAAAACTTATATGAATTCATGCAAACAGAACCAGGGGAATACTGCACCCAGTAACAGTGATATTATAGGGATGATCAACTATAAAAGACTTAGTTACTCTGATCAAGACAATGATTCAAGGCAATTCTAAAGGACCCATGATGAAATATACCAATTGCCTTTAGAGAAAGTACTAATTAACTCTGAATACAAATGGAAGCATATTGTTTATTTTCTTTATTCTTATTTCTTTTTTTGTTATCTTTTGCAACCGGGTTAAAATGGCAATGTTTTAAATGATTCACATGTATATTTGATATTAAATTCTTTATGGAGAGCAGTGGCAGGGAGAGAGAGAGTTTGAAATTCAATTTTTTAAAATTATTGTTGTTTTACATATAATTGGGAATTAAGTAACTCAATAAATTATAATAATTTATAAATAAATTTGTTCTTGTTAATATTCTTGCATTCTTTGCCATTGGTCTGTATAAGTGCATGGTGGTAGAGGTGGGGGAATCTACTTAATGCCTGAGATTCTGTCTTTATTTTCCTGTAAAATCTCCAAATCCTAATTCTGTCCTTATTTTCCAAATTTTTTT
This sequence comes from Gracilinanus agilis, assembly GCF_016433145.1. Classification (NCBI taxonomy): domain Eukaryota; kingdom Metazoa; phylum Chordata; class Mammalia; order Didelphimorphia; family Didelphidae; genus Gracilinanus; species Gracilinanus agilis. Next base: position 20,445,538 of record NC_058131.1, on the reverse strand, counting down.
TGGCAATTTTCTTCTATGATTTAATGAATTTTGGTATTTTGGTTTTTTGAAACTTAATAAAGTTAACTTAATAAAGTTAGTTGAAGTTAAGTTCATGAAAGTTAAGAGGTAAGTAATGACAAAAAAAACCAAAAACAACAACAACACCAAAAAAAAAAACCTTCAGTGTAAGGAACAGACCCAGAGTAGAAGAAAATAAAGAGAAAGAGAGAAAAAAAGGAAGTCAATTATGCAAACCAGAAAAAAATACCAAAATGGTTCTTAAATTGAAAAAAAAGTCTCATAGGAAGAAATAAGTGTAAACATTAGAACGTAACTTAGAATTCTCCAGGAAGAATTCAGAAAATATATGAGAGTTGATAATTTATAACAACAAATAGTGGAGTTATCTACTTAATTAAGCTGATAACTTTCTGAACAAACTCATTCTCAGAAGTAAATATAAATAAAATAATTGAAGTTAAAATGCATATACAAAATAGAATAAACTAGAAAAACATATGAAAACTTCAGAATTGAACAAGTTTTATTTTAAACATAAATACACTAGAACAGATCTAGAATTATTGATCTCCCAAAAGAAAGTCAAGGTTTGTGTGTGGTTTGGGAAGAAACCCAATACCAAAATTTAGGAAATTATACAACAAAATTACCAAAATGCTTTGGAAATTGAGAAAAAAAATCAGATCAGTAGAAGTAAATCTCTAAATTAAAATCACATGAGAAATGAGAAAGCTGTAATATAATAGAAAATAAAATTAGTTGAACCCACTAAATTACCTACAAAGCTGAATAGCTAAATTTAAACAAAAGAAGGAGAAAGGAGAGGAAGAATGAGAAAGAGGAGGAGGAGAAGGAGGAGAAGAGGAAGAAGAAAAAAAGGAGGAGGATTTTCAATAAAAATAAGGAATTGAAAATATTTCTACTGAAACCTAAAGTGAGAAGCACATTTAACATGCAAATTCTTTAAAAACAAAAGCATAAGAAGAATAAGAAAACTTTTAAAGCATGAAAAAGACAATGATTGTCCATGTGCTATAGAGGAGATAATAAGAGAGATCAATTAATATTACAGAACCAATATAATTTATGTTAAGATGAATGCTAATTAAATTTACCTTCTTTCATACCTTTGGGCAGGGAAAATTTTGGAAAAATACTAAAGGCGATAAAAAGAAAAGAAGTAATTTATTTTGTAGATTACTAGAAGAAACAAATATAAAAGAGAGGAAAAAATTCCAATGCAATATGAAGTTGTATAAAATGAGCTTAGTTTCTTCAATATTTTACCAAAAAATTATGGTGACAATAGAGAATCTTGTAACAGATCACAAAGAAAGTTTCAATTACATAAACTTCAATATTTTTCACAAAGAAAACAAGAAGAAAAAATGGGTCATTTAAAATCATTTTAATCTTCTCTGATCTGTCTAAAATTTTAAAAAATGTAAGTAACTGATAAAAATATTTTTAAATGCAAACACTTTCCTTGGGAAAAGTGATCATTGAACATGAATTGCTTCAGAATATTGAAGTGTAAATCATCAAAAGTCATGTAGAAAAATTGAGTAGATAAATGCAGATTTAAAGAAGTAAATCTCACTTCATAACTAACTAAACAAAAATCTATAAATTGATTCACATTTTTTTAAATTTTGTACAAAGATTGAGCTTACTTTGTGTGAGGACAAACTTGATCAAAGAATTCCACCTATCTGTCCCAGAACATGTTTTAAATCCATCCACCCTGGACATCTTAGGTTAACTTCCCTTATGTCCTCCCATTTGCATAGCCACTCCTGCTCTTCTTCCCAATTCATTTTGAGAGAAATGAAATCAATACTATCATTACTTTTGATTTTTTTCCTTTTTTTGAAATAATTTTTATATTTTACAAAATGTATCCATGGTTATATGATTCATGTTCTTACTTTCCCCTTAATCCCCTGACATCCTTCCCCGCCAATGTGCATTTCCACTGACTTTAACATGTGTCATTGATCAAAACCTATTTCCAAATTGTTGATAGTTGCATTGGTGTGGTTGTTTCAAGTATACATCCCCAATCATGTCCTCCACAACCCATGTGTTCAAGCGATTGTTTTTCTTCTGTGTTTCCACTCCTGTAGTTCTTCCTCTGAATGTGGGAAGCATTCTTTTCCATAAATCCCTCAGAATTGTCCTGGGTCATTGCATTGCTGCTAGTAGAGAAGTCCATTACAATCGATTTTACCACAGTGTATTGGTCTCTGTGTACAATGTTCTTCTGGTGCTGCTCTTTTCGCTCTGCATTAATTCCTGGAGGTCTTTCCAGTTCACATGGAATTCCTCCAGTTTATTATTCCTTTGAGCACATTAGTATTCCATCACCAGCATATACCACAATTTGTTCAGCCATTCCCCAATTGAAGGGCATACCCTTATTTTCCAGTTTTTTGCAACCACAAAAAGTGAGGCTATAAATATTTTTTGTATAAGTCTGTTTATCTATAATCTCTTTGGGGTACAAACCCAAGAATGGTATGGCTGGATCAAAGGGCAGACAGTTTTTTAGAGCTCTTTGAGCATAGTTCCAAATTGCCACCTGGAATGGTTACTACCATTACTTTTCAAAAGATTTTCAACAAGAAACTTCTTCACGACTCCACTCACAGTTCCTGAGTGTTCCCAGAAAAAAAAACAAACTGCCTTCACTTGGCCAAGTATATATTGGATTTGTAAGTACGAAAATGGGGGGAAAGGGGCTCTTTTAATATCAAATCATTGATAAAGAATTCTCTATAGTAGGACAATGAAAATCTCTAAATAAATCATTCACCTGTAACAAAGAAAATGGATGAACAAACTGTAACATATATAAAGAAACATTATTCTCATCTAAGGAATGCTGAATATAACATATTCTGATAAATGCAGACATATATGTATAGACAGACACAGAACAAATATGGATATATGTATATCATGTATGTACACAATATATATATATATATATACATATATTTATATGTTACACGATTATAAAAGTACAAAAGAAGAGACACTTTAAGGCAATAAGTCAAATGGAATGGAGTACGGTTATTGTTTTGATTACTGAGGTTAAAACATATATTTCCTCTCTAAAAAGAAATGGAGAACTATGGGTGCAAATGTGTTAGTACTCTACAATCTCTATCTACATGGAACAGTTTCGTTTTAATTTGGAAGATATAATGGGAGACTTTATTTGGAAACAATCATAAAACTAATACATAAATTTGGTGGAAAGACTGTAAAGGACAATATAAATGTAAGTCATTAATAGCTAGTTAAGGTAGGGTAATGATGGTTTTTGTCAGCGCACCAAAATTTGGAACCGATGAAATTGGTAGTTTTTTACTAGGTAGAAAAAACTAATTAGTATCCAGCTAAAGAAAGTAAGTAATTAAAAGAGTAGCTACCAGAAGGCATTTAGTCTTATTCCAATCTCAAGTGACTATGTCACAAGTGAGCCCTTCCTCATACTTGAATTTCTATTCTTTCCCTTGGTAATGCAAATTACTTAGATTTGACTTCCTGGTTTCTGTTCAAAGACCCTAGGTTTACAGGTCCTATGAAGTGGAATATTTTTGCTTCTCAATCCATGGGGCCGCATTACTCAAGGATTAAGTTCTTTTTCTGAGATATCTTTCCCCTGAACTCAACTTGTCTTTAGATGTTGGTTAATATGTTTTAAGAGAGAAGAAAGCCAAATCACTATCATCAAATATGAAGAGGGTGAATCTACCACTAATGATGATGAAATCAAAACAATTATGAGGAGTATTTTGCCCAATTACATGCTAATGAATACAATGATTTAAGTGAAATGATAAAATATTAAAATGACAAATATTGGAGAGGATTAAGAAAAATAGAGATACTAAAAGATTGTTAGTGGAACTGACCAATTGATCTAACCATTTTGAAGGGTGATCTGAAATTATACTCGAAGAGTCCTAAAAATGTTTATACATTTTGACCCAGTAATATAACTATTACGTTCATTTTCTAAGGTGATCAAGAAAAAAGGACAATAGATTATGCATTTTAAAATATTTATAGCACCTCATTTTTGTGTGTGCAATGGCAAAGAACTGGAAACTGGAAACTGAAGACTGAAGAGATAAATTGTGGAATGGCCAAACAAATTCTGGCATATGATTGTACACTAACAGAGATAATGTATGATGGTCAACTGTGAGGGACTTAACTATTCTCAATAAGGCAAGTACCCAGGACAACTCCAAGGGATACACAATGAAAGTATATCCACTGCCATAGAAGAAACAGAGGGAGTCAGAATGTAGATTAAAATATACTGTTCTTCACTTCATTTTTTATCATCTTTTTTCTAGTTTAGCAAATGTGTGTTTTCTTTCACAACGTGCTGAACAAGGGAAAATATATTTTATGATTATCTATACACATATGTGAATATATCTATACCCTACATCATATCACCTGCCTTCTTGATAAGCAGGGAGAAGTGGAGGGGGGATATAGATTTGTGGACATAAGCAATGTGATAATTTATTTCCCTTGGATATGGATTATACCTTGGATAAGTATATTTACTATAATTTATTACATATTGATAACAAAACATTTCTGTTATATTATCATGTTACATATTATGCAATGTTATATATAGAAAAATAAAAATAAATAAATGGCTAAGAAAAAAATAATAGCCCAGATACAAAAAGGACATGACTCCTGAGTTACTGCTTTAATCCTTGTATCTATCAAAGACTTAAACACCCTTACATGCCTTAAAACCTTGGATAAGTTTTGAAGAAGTATGGTGACTTATTTTACTTGTCCTACCAATTTTTCCCAGTTTCTTTTATTATGTACTTAGTAACTACCACCACCCAAAATCCTTTAAATAAATGAATAAAAATTATGTGAAAAACCAAAAACTCTACAATTTATTAATTTGTTTAAAATATGTAAATTATATATGTGTGCTAATATAAATATCCTGAGCCTTTGAATTCCCTTTGGATGTTTTTTTACTTTGATACTTCTTGAATTTTATTAAGTATCACATTCTCTTTAACCATTTCTCCCAGACATTGCATTTGTGTTATTTCCAATTATGTTGGCATTAAAAACAAAACTTCAATAAATATTTTCATACATACAAAGTTTTTAATCCTCTAAATAATGTTTTAAGCATTTATGAATATTAATTTTTAACATGGTTACATGATTCATGCTCCTACTTTCCCCTTCGCCCCTCGCACTCCCCCCACCCATGGCCAACGCACATTTCCACTAGTTTTGTCATGTGTCATTGATCAAGACCTATTTCAAAATTGTTGGTAGTTGCATTGGTGTGGTAGTTTCGAGTCCACACCCTCAATCATGTCCACCCCGACCCATGCGTTCAAGCAGTTATTTTTCTTATATGTTTCCTCTCCTGCAGTCCATCCTCTGAATGTGGGTAGCGTTCTTTACCATAAATCCCTCAGAATGTCCTGGGTCATTGTATTGCTGCTGGTACAGAGGTCCATTACATTCAATTTTACCATAGTATATCAGTCTCTGTGTTCAAAGTTCTTCTGGCTCTGCTCCTTTTGCTCTGCATCTGTTCCCGGAGGTCTCTCCAGTTCTCCTGGAACTCCTCCAGTTTATTATTCCTTTTAGCACAATAGTATTCCATCACCCGCATATACCACAGTTTGTTCAGCCATTCCCCAATTGAAGGACATACTCTCCTTTTCCAATTTGTTGCCACCACAAAAAGCACAGCTATAAATATTTTCGTACAAGTCTGTTTATCTATGACCTCTTTGGGGTACAAACCCAGCAATGGTATAGCTGGATCAAAGGGCAGACATTCTTTTAGAGCCCTTTGAGAATGGTTCCAAATTACCAGCCAGAATGGCTGGATCAGTTCACAGCTCCACCAGCAATGCATTAATGTCCCAATTTTGCCACATTCCCTCCAACATTCATTACTCTCCCCTTCTTTCATTTTAGCCAATCTGCTAGGTGTGAGGTGATACCTCAGAGTTGTTTTGATTAGCATTTCTCTAATTATTAGAGATTTGGAACACTTTCTCATGTGCTTATTGATACTTTTGATTTCTTTACCTGAAAATTGCCTATTCATGTCTCTTGCCCATTTATCAATTTGGGAATAGCTTGATTTTTTATACAATTGCTTTAATGCCTTGTATATTTGAGTAATTAGACCCCTGTCAGAGTTTTTCGTTATAAAGATTTTTTCCCAATTTGTTGTTTCCCTTCTCATTTTGACTACATTGTTTTTGTTTGTACAAAAGCTTTTTAGTTTAATATAATCAAAACCATTTAATTTACATTTTGTAATTTTCTCTAACTCTTGCTTGGTTTTAAAGTCTTTCCTTTCCCAGAGATCTGACAAGTATACTATTCTGTGTTCACTTAATTTGTTTATAGTTTCCCTCTTTATATTCAAGTCGTTCACCCATTCTGAATTTATCCTGGTGTAGGGTGTGAGATGTTGATCTAGACCTAATCTCTCCCATATTGTTTTCCAAATTTCCTAGCAGTTTTTGTCAAATAGTGGATTCATGTCCCAAAAGTTGGGCTCTTTGGGTTTATCATACACTGTCTTGCTGATGTCATTTACCCCAAGTCTATTCCATTGATCCTCCTCTCTGTCTCGTAGCCAGTACCATATTGTTTTGATGACTGCTGCTTTATAGTATAGTTTAATATCTGGTACTGCTAGGCCCCCTTCCTTCACATTTTTTTTTCATTATTTCCCTTGAAATTCTTGATCTTCTGTTATTCCAAATGAAATTTGTTATAGTTTTTTCTAATTCAGTAAAGAAGTTTTTTGGTAGCTTGATAGGTATGGTGCTAAATAGGTAAATTAATTTGGGTAGAATTGTCATTTTTATTATGTTAGCTCATCCTACCCATGAGCAATCAATGGCTTTCCAATTGTTTAGATCCAGTTTTATTTGTTTGGAAAGTGTTTTGTAGTTGTTTTCATATAATTGCTGTGTTTGTTTTGGTAGATAGATTCCTAAGTATTTTTTATTGCCTAGGGTGATTTTAAATGGTGTTTCTCTTTCTACTTCTTGCTGCTCTAGTATGTTTGAAATGTATAGAAATGCTGATGATTTATGTGCATTTATTTTGTATCCTGCAACTTTGCTAAAGTTGTTGATTATTTCTACAAGCTTCTTAGTTGATTCTCTAGGATTTTTTAAGTAGACCATCATATCATCTGCAAAGAGTGATAGCTTAGTCTCCTCATTGCCTATTTTGATACCTTCAATTTCTTTTTCTTCTCTAATTGCAACTGCTAGTGTTTCTAGTACTATGTTGAATAATAGAGGTGATAATGGGCATCCTTGTTTTACTCCTGATCTTATTGGGAAGGCTTCTAATTTATCCCCATTGCATATGATGTTTGTTGATGGTTTTAGGTATATACTGTTTATTATTTTTAGGAAAGGTCCTCCTATTCCTATACTTTTCAGTGTTTCCAATAGGAATGGATGCTGTATTTTGACAAAGGCTTTTTCAGCATCTATTGAGATAATCATGTGATTTTTGTTTGATAGACTGTTGATATTGTCAATTATGTGGATAGTTTTCCTAATGTTGAATCAACCTTGCATTCCTGGTATAAATCCAACCTGATCATTGTGGATGATCTTCTTAATTACTTGCTGGAGTCTCTTTGCTAATATTCTATTTAAGATTTTTGCCTCTATGTTGATTAGGTAGATTGGTCTGTAGTTTTCTTTCTCTGTTTTTGATCTCCCTGGCTTTGGAATCAGTACCATATTTGTGTCGTAAAAGGAATTTGGTATGACTTCTTCTTTGTTTATCATATCAAATAATTTGTATAGTATTGGGGTTAGTTGCTCTTTGAATGTCTGATAGAATTCACTTGTGAATCCATCAGGCCCTAGCGATTTTTTCTTAGGGAGTTCTTTGATGGCTTGTTCAATTTCTTTTTCTGATATGGGATTATTTAGGTATTCTATTTCTTCTGCTGTTAATCTAGGCAGTTTTTATTTTTGTAAATATTCGTCCATATCTCCTAAATTGTTATATTTATTGCCATATAATTGGGCAAAATAGTTTTTAATGATTGCCTTAATTTCCCCTTCATTAGAGGTGAGGTTTCCCTTTTCATCTTTGATACTATCGATTTGGTTTTCTTCTTTCCTTTTTTTTATTAGATTGAGCAATACTTTGTCTATTTTATCTTTTTTTTCAAAATACCAGCTTCTAGTCTTATTTATTAATTCAATAGTTCTTTTACTTTCGATTTTATTAATTTCTCCCTTGGTTTTTAGTATTTCTAATTTAGTTTTCATCTGGGGATTTTTAATTTGCTCACTTTCTAATTTTTTGAGTTGCATGCCCAATTCATTGATCTCTGCCCTCCTTAATTTGTTAATATATGCACTCAAGGTTATAAATTTCCCCCTGAGTACAGCCTTGTCCGCATCCCACAGAGTTTGGTAGGATGTCTCATCATTGTCATTTTCTTCAATGAAATTGTTGATTGTTTCTATGATTCCTTCTTTGACAAATTGGTTTTGGAGAATCATATTATTTAATTTCCAATTAGTTTTTGATTTTCCTGTCCAGGTGCCCTTACTAATTATTATTTTTATTGCATTATGATCTGAGAAGGTTACATTTATTATTTCTGCTCTTTTACATTTGTTTGCAATGATTCTATGCCCTATAACATGGTCAATCTTTGTGAATGTGCCATGTGCAGCTGAAAAGAAGGTCTATTACTTTTTGTCCCTATTTATTTTTCTCCACATTTCAATTAAGTCTAATTTTTCTAGGACTTCATTCACCTCTCTTACCTCTTTCTTATTTATTTTTTTGGTTTGATTTATCTAGATCTGACAGAGGAATATTTAGATCTCCCACTAGTATGGTTTTACTATCTATTTCCTTCTTGAGCTCTGCCAGTATCTCCTTTATGAATTTGGGTGCTATGCCACTTGGTGCATACATATTGAGCAGTGTTATTTCCTCATTGTTTATACTGCCTTTAATCAGGATGTAATGACCTTCCCTGTCTTTTTTAATCATATCTATTTTTACTTTGGCTTTGTCAGAAATCATAATAGTCACTCCTGCCTTCTTTTTCTCATTTGACGCTCAAAAGATTTTGCTCAAACCCTGAACCTTAAACTTGTGTATGTCCACCCGCCTCATATGTGTTTCTTGTAGACAACATATGGTTGGATTTTGATTTCTAATCCACTCTGCTATTTGCTTCTGTTTTATGAGCGAGTTCATCCCATTCACATTCAGAGTTATGATCATCAGTTGTGCATTTGCTGACATTTTCCTATCCTCCCCTATTCCTACCCCCTTTTCCCTCATACTTTTTCCTTTTAAACCAGTGGTTTGCTATTGAGTCGCTATCCCTTATCCCCTCCTTTAATTAACTTCCCTTTTTACCCCCTCCCTTATTTTTCCCCCTCTTTTTGTTTTTAAAGGCCTTATGAATTCCCTCCTCTTTTCCCGTCCCTTTTTTTGTTCTCCCCACTTCCCTGCTCCCCTTGGTTTATCCCTTCTAACTTTCTCAGAAGGGTTAGATAAAAGTTTTATGTTCCAATGGATAGTATAGCTACTCTTCCCTCTCCGGGTTGATTACACTGAGAGTAAGGTTTGATTATTACCTCTTAATGCTCTCTTCCTCTCCTTCTTATAATAGTATTCGTCTCCTCTCCCTCCTGTGCCCTCTTTGTGTGTAATAGAATATCCTATTTTTCTTATTCACTCAAGCTTCTCTTGGTGTTTCCTGCTATTCACCCCCTCTTTCCCATCCCCCATGTCATCTTAGATTATTTAGTGTTCCACCCTCACCCTGTGAATTATTCTTCTGATTGCTATAATAGTGAATACTATAATAGTGAATAGAGTTCACTACAGAGAATTATACATAACATTTCTCTACATAGGAATACAGATAATTAGATCTCACTGAGGCCCTTAAAAAAGCAAATTTAAAAATTATAAGTTTTCTTTCTTGCCCCTCTGTATCTTATTTACCTTTTCATGTTTCTCTCAATTTTTGTGGTTGGATATCAAACTTTCCATTTAGCCCTGGTCTTTTCTGTGCAAATACCTGGAATTCTTCAATTTTGTTGAATGCCCATACTTTCCCCTGGAAATATATAGTAAATTTTGATGGGTAGTTGATCTGTGGTTGCAGGCCCAGGTCTCTTGCCTTTCTGAATATCGTATTCCAAGCCTTGTGATCTTTTAGCTTGGAGGCTGCCAGATCCTGTGTGATCCTGATTGGTGCTCCTTGATATTTGAATTATCTCTTTCTGGCTTCATGTAAGATTTTTTCTTTTGCTTGGAAACTCTTGAATTTGGCAATTATATTTCTGGGCGTTTTCGTATCTGGATAGAATGTCGCAGGTGTTCTATGGATCCTTTCAATGTCTATATTGCCCTCTTGTTGTAGGACTTCAGGGCAATTTTGCTGAATTATTTCTGTTAGTATGGAGTCCAGGTTTCTATTAATTTCTGGTTTTTCTGGAAGACCAATTATTCTCAAATTGTCTCTTCTAGACCAGTTTTCTTGGTCTGTCACTCTCTCATTGAGATATTTCATGTTTCCTTCTATTTTTTCAGTCTTTTGACTTTGTTTTATTTGTTCTTGTTGTCTTGAGAGATCATTAGTTTCTAATTGCTCAATTCTAGCCTTTAGGGATTGGTTTTCAGCTATAAACTTTGGGTTTTCAGCTATGATCTTTTGGTTTTTGGCTGTAATCTTCTGGTTTTCGGCTGTAATCTTCTGGTTTTCGGCTATAATCTTCTGGTTTTCAGCCATAAACTTCTGGTATTTCTTTTCAATCTTGTCATTTCTGGTGTTCAATTTGCTTATCAGTTCATTTGGTTTCTGAGCCTCACTTTCCATTTTCAAGATTCTACCTTTTAAACTGTTATTTTTTTTTTGCCACATTGCTTCCATTTTCCTCAAAATCTCAGTTTTGAACTCTTCCATAGCTTGTGAGGAGTTTTCCTTATTTGAGGAGGGTCCGGATGCTTGTTTGTTCTTCTCCTCTGTTTGCTCAGTTGTCTGGATTTTCTCTGTGTAAAAGTTGTCGAGTGTTAAAGACTTCTTTTTCTTGTTGTTAATCTTTCTCTTCTGAACTTCCTGAGACTGGGTAGGCATTGTTAGCCCAGCAGCTTCTCAGGTTTATCCTCGCGCTCAGGGTCTGTCCGGGGTCTTTTGGCTCCTGAGGTCTGAGTTCTGGTTTTTTCCAAGGTCAAGCCCCCTGGTGGACTGCCTTGCTTGATCCTCTGTTGGAGGTTTCTTTACAAGTCTCAGGGTGCTGCTTCCACAGTAGTATACCTGTCTGCACTGGTTCCCCACTCAGGGTTTCAGAGCTTTAGCTTGTGGCTGTGTCTGCCTCCACCCACGCCTCCGCCTGAGCCTGTGCTCTGAGCCAGTGTTTTGCATCCTGATTCTGTTTCTGCATCCTGCTCCCGAGCTCAGAGTTTGTGTGTTTTCTTTAGCTTTTTGGGGTCCTAAATTTTGCTGCTCTCAGGAACAGGCCCTGGAGCTGCCAATGACTCAATGGGTGCCCCAAACTTGTTCTATTTCTTTTTAGCTAGCTTCGGCACTATAGGTGTTGTGTGTGGAGGGGGTGGGGGTGGGGTGGTTGCTCAGCCTGTGATTTAGTGAGAGCTGTTTCACCCCTTTATAGCATGGAAATGCCTCGATTCCATGTACCTTCCATGTGGGGTTCCTCCGTTCGTCTGGCCTTGTTTTTATGTCACCTTGAGGAGTTTTGTGTGTTTTGGTCAGGAGAGGTTAAGAGCTGATTCTTACTCTACCGCCATCTTAACCCGGAACCTAAATAATGTTTTTATGATCTAATCCTAGGGATTCCTGGTTCAATGAGAGTCATGCTGGTATGTGTGGGGTCTCCAGATATCTACCATATTTAACTAATCAATTCATCTTAACTTTATTTACATATTTATTTTTGGCTGGATTTATCAAGTTCTGAGAAGGGAAAATTAACTTCCTCCATTACTATTATTTTGTTATCTATTTCTATTTCTATCTTATTTAGTTTTTCCCTTAAAAATTTGGATGCTATAATACTATCTGAATAAAGGTCCAGTACTGATTATATTTTATTACCCAGAGTACCCCCACCAACATATTATTGTTACCCTATTCATCCTAATTATATCCATTTTAGACTGACTCTATCAAAGATCATGACTCCTAACTTTGCCTTCTCTAAGTTAGATGGGGCATAATATATTCTGCTCCAGTTCCTTACTTTCACTCTATGTTTGTCTCTCATTTTCAGTGTGTTTCTTGTAAGCAACACATTGTTATGTGCTGATTTCACAAACTATCTCATTCTTTTTGTAGATAGGTAAGTGACAGGAAAATCCTCCTTTTTATTAGGCCTCAATACAAATTTCTACATCTTCATACAAAACTCTTTTTTCTCCCTTGTGGGGCTAAGTGGAAAATGATCAAATCCCACTTCCATATGACAACCATTTCAAAACCTTGAACACAATAAATTTGCCCCCTTGAAATAGATCACATTTCATAAAATTATGGAAATAGAGCTGTAAAGGACTTCAAAGATCATTGATTCAAATTCCCCTATTTAAGACATGAGAAAAATAAAGTGTAGAGAAGTTTACTGACTTTACCATGACAGAATGTACCTTTCAAAAATGGAAGAAATCTCTTCAACTAGAGCATTCTAATTGAAGACAAACATGCAAATGTTCTATAATAAAAATAAAAAAAGCACTCATCTGTGTACTTTTCTAAATCTATACCTGTATACCCCTACTGGCTTTCCACAGCTTTGCAAAACACAGTCAAATGTACAAGTACTACCATCGACTGAGATTGTATTCTTCATTTAAAGGTAAATTAATGGAAAACATCAAAAGCATTCCAATTATTAGATGTAAAATGCTAAAAACTAAGAAGTAACTCTACTCATCTCCAGCACTTCTTAGGTCATATTTATCTTCAATATGCACTTAGGCTAATTAATTGATTCCTTAGTGATTCAGCTGAGTAAGCTTCTCAGTTTTGCTTGATGATCCTTCCTAGAGACATAGTATTTTAGGAATAGGAGAAGGTAACATTAAATCTTGGAAGATACTTGGAAAAAATGCCATAATGCGACTGAGGGGCACTCCTAAGACCTTTCATTTTGCTAAGGTCATATTCTTAGAAATTAGAGAAAATATGAATGGTATAATTGGGAAAATGTAGATATGTCTACAATCATGAGATAATATTTGGGATACAAAAATTATATATACACCCATACATCTCACCACCTTTAAGCACCGTACAATGTAGTGGAAGATTCATTATGTGCGCCTGTACTTAAATTGATATAATTCAAGATAATTGATATTTATGATCCTCTCCCTCAGGAAATCTGGGAAGGCTTTAGACTAGAAAAAAAGTAGTGAAACTGAGAAGCCAATAGAATGAGGAAAGTGAATGGATGGAGATAGGAAGTTGTGTTTTGAGTTCATGAAATGAATAATAGTTATCTTTAGAGAAATATGACAATTTGAAGTACTGAAATGTGAAAGAATTGTTAAAAGGCAGGTTCTTATTTGAATGTGGAGGGATTTAAATTCTAGGCCAAAGAACTGGCATCTTATCCTAAAGAGAATAGAGAGCAATAGACAGTTTTAGATCTGGTGATTGACATTGTCAGGACCATGTCTAAGAAAAATAGTTTTGGCAGGCATGGAAGATAGTTTAGAGAAGAGAGAAACTTAGCAGGGAAGTCAATTAAGAAATACTTTTTTTCACTTCAGAAAGCATTTACTAGGGGAAAAAGGGACAACCATCTCCACCAACTGTTGACAAACTGCCATCACATGCCAGGCAATAGCTAATATTTAGCAAGGCAGACTATTTGAAGCAGCAAGGCACTATGAAGGAAAGACAAGCAATATGTGACAAGTAAGTCAAATCACTTCCACCATCTGAACACTTAAAGACATTCCCAAGGGAGGATTTTAGAGAAATAGAAGTTAATGTTAACTTGTAATTATATGACTATCACAGCTGATACATTTATTTATTCATCTATTCATGAATTCATTAAATGTCTAGTAAATAAGCAGCTACATTGAAGTAATTGTTCTTTTCAAGTAAAAGATAAAGAAAGTTCAGGACCTTTCCCCAAAATATATCTCTGTCCCCCAGATCCCTAATGCTGCTTTAGAATATGAATTTCATAATAATCGTCGAGAGAATCAATTCCTTTGGAGAAGAGAGCTGTTTTCCTGCTACCTGAAATACTAAATATTGACTAATTGCTACTGATAGCCAGGTAAGCCCAGGAACCACAAGGAATGGTAGTGTCCCATCCCCAAACCCCAATCATTTGACTTCCAGCTTTGGTCTGACAAACTTTATCCAAGGAAAACAAACTCTATGAAGATAAATCCTGGCAACTTCCTCTGCCATCACTGCAACCCTTGACTTTTTAGCAACCATATTTATTAAACATCCAGGAAGGAAAATCACTGACACCAGAGAACTTATCATTGTCAAATGATTAAATGTTAGAAAAATGAATGATGTTATAAGTGAAAATAACAGAGATGCACTACCATTTCCTGAAACTTCATATATATGCTGTCTCCTATATTAGAATGTGAATTCTGAGAATAATAACAGTGTCACTTTTTTGTATCTATCAGCTATGACCCTACACCAGTGCTTTGTGTAGAGTAATACCTTAAATTTTTACTTCATTCATCTGAAAAAAAATTATCAAATGATATCAACTAAAATATTCTTTAGTTGAGCTTATAACTAAAGGGACAAAGAAACATAGATTTAGAATGATAAGGGAAATTAGAAGCCATCTAATTCCAACCATCGCAATATAAAATTAAAGAAATTGCAACCCAGAAAGAGTAAAGTTACATCATCAGGGTCATACACTAAATATTAGAAAAGTATAAATTAGAACTCATATTCTATGATTCCAAGTTAAAACTTCTTTCTATGGTTTAAGCAAAGGCTGAGGGATTATTTAAATGGACTAAGTAGAATTATATCTATATATTAAATTTTTAAGGAAGAAAATTCTCCAATTTTCAGTAATTGATAGTATTCCTCGCAGATTTACAATATTTTGTTGTTTGTTTTTGTTTTATTTATATTTATTTATCTATAGATGGATAAATAAAGTTATTGATTGTGATTTTCACATAACTAGTAGGCAACATTTCTCTGAAATCATCCTTTGAATATATCCTTAAGTGCTTAGACATGGACAGGACTTGTAAAATCATGATAAGAAAATTCACACTACAATTTGCAATGAGAAAAAAACAGTAAGAATACTTACCAAATGTGAATTATAAAACTTCCAATTCCCAAGGTGACTATTTCATATGCATAAGGACTCCTGCTGTGTTTTTAGATGTAGTAGAAACATACTTGCCAGTCCTTCACACACACATACTCACACACACAAAATACCTATATAATGCAAGACTTGTACAATTCAATGGCTTCCTCCTTCTAACATGTTTCTGATCTCAACCACATGACATAGATCTAAAGCCATCTAGCCCCTCATATACCAAATGATTCCTGTCTACTTCATATAGTAAATGCTACAATCAAGGTTAAATCATCTTCCAAGGGAATTTTTCCATTGTCTCTTTATATAACATTAATACTAATGGAACATGGAGGATAATCATTAGATATCGCTTGATTTCTTCACATGAACAGTCCACCTTATCTTTGAGTCATCTATCTCTATAATGACATTTTTTCCTACCTCTTTCAAGTAATTCTCTATAAGTAACACATTGTAGGCTATATATATATGATCCCCTTGTTCCCCTACTTTGCCTCTCAGGTGATCCTCAAAAATTAATCTTTGGGAATTTGAGTATTATAAAGTCTGTAGTCCTATAGCACCACTAGATGAATATTGCCTTAAAAAACATTTTTCCCCAGGGAGAAGCTTCATGTTATTCAAATATAATCTCCCTAAGAGCCAAGGCCTATTTCAGTTTTGTCTTGGTATCTTAAACTCACAGTAAAGAACTCAGAAATAATAGGCATATAATATTTGATTATTATTTGATTGGATAAAAGTGTCACATAGTTCGATAAGTCAATTTAATCTTCATTTGGCACTACCATGGAAGATGTCCAGTGCTGTCTACATCAGAAGTGTCAATCATGTAGCAGAAAGAAAGAAAAGAAAAGAAAGGAAAGAATGAAGGAACGAAGAAAGAAAGAAAGAAAGAACGAAAGAAAGAAAGAAAGAAAGAGAGGAAGGAAGGAAAGAAGGAAGAAAGAAAGAGAGGAAGGAAGAAAGATAGCTAGATATAGGTAGGTAAATAGATAGTATATATTGCATATGAATCTAATGCTTCCCCAGAAAGCATCTGATAACTTATTACAATGCCTGGTAAATAAAAGATGATTATAAAATACTTATTCAGTCATTTCAACTTTGAGAAATTCTATGATTCTATGATTAGCAGGGTAGAGTTCTATATCAGAGAAGAACACAGAGATCTTGTTTATTTGAGCCCACATTAACTTCATTTCAAGGTTCTTTCCCCTGAAATATTATTCAATTGCCTATTCATTTTTCTGATTTTTCATTCTGTCTTGTATCCAAATAGTAAATATAGTAATATACAAAAATAAAATATAGAGTCTGAAATAGTCCAATAGGATGTTTCTTTCCCAGAATGTAAAGTTATATACAGATAACAGCATCAAAAATTCTGAAAAGAAACATAAATTTCCTGAATAAATTGACACTGCCCAAGCACAGCTCCCATTAGATATTCATTAGTAGAGTGCTTAGTACATGAAGTTCCATCCTTTATGAGAGTGCATTGATTGAGTGAGCATTTTCTCAGGTCCAGAGGATATTTTGTACTGTAGATTAAGCAGAAAATGTGTTCATTTAGATTTCTTTTTATTAGAGATTCAGTTCAAAAAATATGATCCCAACAATGTTGGCTCATCTCTGCTTCTCCAAAAAGGGAGATGTTAAGACTAGTATGTTTTCCAGTACAAAAGAAACATTCTAGTATCAAATGAATCTTAATGTTGAGCCATATCATGTGGCTTTCTTTCTCTTCCCTCAGGCCAAGCCCTAGAATTGTTTAACACAACTGCTGCTCATAATGACAATCACACTTTATATTCTAATATAATAAACAGACAAAAGAGACATTTCACAAGGTTTAAATTTTTCTAGAGCCCAAGTCAGTATGTTTATGTGACACTTGGCTTCTGAAGAAAGATAAATATTTGCTAGTATTATTTTTCCTCTGTTCCGGTGCCTATTTTAAAATCACAGCCTACATTCTCACTATTGTTTCACTCTGGGTACTTACTAACTTAGAATATAGTATGCATTTTTATTTGGTTTTGAAGGAGAAGCATTCGTAGAATGATTAAGTAGTAATTTGGGGGCTGGAAGGGACTGTAGAATTTTGTCAGTTAACTATACAGAGGAAGAAACTGAGTCCTCCTTCAATCCTAGTATCATGGTAAAGGTTTTAAAAATGGAAAATATTAAATTTAGAAGGGTTGTCATAAAATAGGCACCTTGATTTATTACTGGTAGGTTTATGAATGAGTACAACCATTCTGGAAGGCAATTTGCAACTATAGAAAAAATGCTAAATAGTGTATAATCATGCTCTACTACTACTAGTCTTATAATCAAAAGAGATAAACAAAAAAGAGAGAAAAGTCTCACATATAGAAAAACTATTTAAGTAGCTCTTTTTGTAGTGGCAGAAAATAGAACCTATGAATATTTCAATCTTTTGGGTATAGTGAACAAATTGTGATATATGAATATGACCTTATATGAATATGAATGGCATGGAATATGATTTTGGTATAAGACATGAGAAAATTGATGACTTTAAAGGGCCTTGGAAAGATTTGTATGAAATAATGCAAAGTTATGTAAACAGAATCAGAAGAACAATTTGTATTCCAATATTGTCATTCTACATAAGTGAATATTTTTGAACTTTTATAAACTAAATGAGAATGAAATGAATAGAAATAAGAAAACTAATAGCATAATAATATGTGTAATTATTCATACAATATTAATAGAATAATAAAAGGCAAATAACTTTGTAATTTCTAAGACCTGTGATTATATATTGACCATCTATGATTCCAGAGGACTAATAACAAAACAGACCTTTGACCAGTTGCTAGAGAGATTATGGATTTATTGCACAATATTTTAACGACCAATATTTAAAGTTATTATGTATTTCTTGAATAAGTATATTTGTTGCAAAGACTTTTTTTTTCTTTTTTTTTACTTGTTCAGAGATAGGAAATAAAAGAAAAATAAAAGATCACTTAAACTAATTAAAAAACTAATTAAAATAATTAGCTCTGCAACCTATACCAAGAAAAAGTCAAAATTGGATCTGATTTAGACATGAAGGGTAAAACCATAAGTAAATAAGGGAAGCATAGAATAGGTTACCTGGAAGATCTATGGATAAAGGAGGAACTTATGAATGAACAATAAATAGAGAATATTAGAAGATGCAAAATGAATAATGTTGATTATATTGAATTAAAAAGGGTTTGAATCAGCAAAACCAATGCAACCAAGCTTAGAAGGGAAACAACAAACTTGGAAACAATTATAGTAAATGTTTCTGGTAAAGTTCTAATTTTTCGAGAGAACTAAGTCAAATTTATATAAATACAGATCATTCTTCAATTGTCAAATGCTCAAAAAATATGAACAATGAAGAAGTCAGTTATCAATTTATCATATAAAAATTCTTCTAAATAACTCTTGATTAGATAAATGCACATTAAAACAATTCTAAGGAAACACCTCATATTTATCATATTGGCCAATATGACAGTAAAGGAAAGTGACAAATTTTGGAGGGGATGTGATAAATTTGGGACAATTTTGAAGGTCATGTGATAAACAATGTTATCTATCTCCAAAGAACTATTGGAGTCAAAATGTAGATCAAAGCATACTATTTTTCATATTAGTTACTCTTGTTTTTTTTTTTTGGTATTTTGGTTTTATGTGAATATTGTCACATACTTGTTGTAAAGTAAAGAACATATAAAACAATGATGAATATGGAAGTATATTTTGCATGAGAACAAATGAATAACCCAGACCAAATTGCTTACCTTTTCTGAGAGGGAGGAGGGAAGGGAGAAAGGGAGACAATTTGGACCTAATAATTTCAAAAAATATATGTTAAAAATTGTTATTACATGTAATTGGGAATATAAAATATTTTTAAATTTAAATTTTTAATAAAGGACCCCAGCTCCTTTACACTAAATATTATTTTCCACTGCATTTTGTGTAGCTCAGAAGAATTACCTTATAATTGGAAAAAATGAAAAAGGTGTCTTAGGACATATGAATTTGAAATACAAATTCCACGTTTATGTAGCCTTAGATTCAAGTTGGTAAAGAGAACAGGTGATCATCAGAAGCCTTTTTGCAAAAATTTCTGTGTCATTAGCTTTAAATATTTTGTTATATTGGACTTTTAAAGAATATGATGTCATTAAGGGAAGTAAATGTCTAGGGAATCCCTGAGCACAGCAATGGAAGGAGGATAGGTTGTACAAACTTGTTGAGTCTTTTTTTATGAAGGTCTACTGCCTCAATGCATGACCAATGGTTAAAGTTGCTCATTTCCCCAGCACCCCAACTATTCGTCTGCTTCCCATCTTAAGGCAAAATAATCCTAATTCATCTTCCAGAATTTAATACTGTAATGGCATCCTTCCATTTTTATCAGTTGTTAAATTATATTTGTTGAGTAGGATGACAACATAGTTAGACCTGGACTTAAGTAAATTCACTTTGGTCACTAATTAGAACATGGTTTTTAGGAGAGTGAAATATTAGAAAAACAAAAAAAGAAGACTTCTGCAATAGTTCACAGAAGCATGATTGGTTTCTGAATTATGGCAGATTATATATGAATGGAAAGAAGGGGTATGATTGAGACCCATGTCATGTGTCGGGACATTATAAGATTTGTCAACTTACTGGATATTTTGAGTAAGAGGGAATAGGGCTTGAAGGAAACTCGTGAACTCGGGGGATTAGAAGGATGGTAGTGCCCCTTCTTATGAAAGGGAAATTTGGGGAGAGAAATAAAGAACCGAGATTCATGATATAAATTACAACCCATGCTCCATGCATGTCTTCTTATCCTGTGAGAACCACTCTATACCACTCAAAATAAAAAAAAAAATGGTGAAGGAAGTCTTATTGATTAATAACCGTTCTATAATGCAGGTCCTGCCCTACAAGGAGGAAAATCATGAGGTGGTCTAGGGGTAGAGTTTGGGTATCCTTAGAGACTAAAAGGAGGAAAGAAAAAAAACAAAGGAAGATAGGAAGGAGGAAAGGTAGAACAGATAGAGGAAGGGAGGGAAGGAAGGAGGAAGTAAGCTCTTATTCAACCTTGTTAATCTTTTATTGATGCCATAAGGTGTCTATTCTAAACTTTAGTAATTTTTGGCAGGATATTTAAATGATTTAGAAATAAGAGACTGATCTGAATATTTATTGAGCCTAGAATATTCCCAAGGAGAAGTGTTTATATCATTCTACAAAATAATAAAAGTTATTTGTATAATAACTTTTCTTCTAAAAATCCCATTACATAGATGACATACATAGAAATACTCTATTTTAAAGATGAAAAACAAAGACCTAGAGAAGTTAAATAGTTTACTCACTATCACACAGGTTTAAATGTCTGAAGTGAAAATCAAAGCAAAATATTGTGACTATACATCCTCACCTTGGCCCTGGTACCTCATACATTTAAGTCTGCACAACTACAGAGGTGGAAGGGGCCCTAAAGATCATCTATCCCCAGCCATATTCAGCCATAAATCTCCTCTACTACAAATCAACTCTTCAGCCTGTGTTTGAAGACCTCTTAATGAGTAAGCACCCAATGCCCTTTCTGGAAGCCTTTTCAGGTTTTGGACAACTCCTAAAGCTAAGGATTTTTTCATATCTTCTGTTTTGCCTCTTAAGATCTTCCATCCTGTGTTCCAAGTTCTGTTGTCTGGAATCAAGCACAGGATGCATAATGTGTGTTTGTAGGGGGAGGTAATTATGATAAAAACTCCTGAGGTATGACTTTATTTTTTTCTTCCTTTTATCTTAAAGTGAAGTGTCAAAGGGGAAAATCTGACAAATTCCTGATCTCATTTCAGTAACTTAGAATCACTTGGGGGGAGCAATTTTGTAATAGGCAGTTGGAACTCACACATTATAAATCATATTTAAGTGCTGATGTGTGAGCATTTCCTCCTTCTCACAGCAATCCACAGAGGGTTTCCCTCCTATAATTGCAAATAAATCTAGATCTGACCCATGTGAGGGAGGAGTGGGCTGATGAAGCCAAGAAAAAGATGCGTGCTTAATGAGTATTATTTGTTGCATCGCCCTGGTGCCCAGAGGGTTGGGGTAGATGCTATTCATGACTGAACTGGGCTCACAGGCAACAGTTCCAGGTGCTACATAAAACTAATTAAGGAAACATTAAATTCCCTGCCCATATGGAGTTTACCATCGAAAAAAAAATAACAACATGGCAATGGGAAACCATCTGTGAGGGGAAAAAAAGACAAAAGAAAACAACTTGCCAGCTAGGTTTTTGAAAGACTTCCTTGTTTAAATAATGTCTTAGGAAGCCAATGTAGTATTCTTTCCCCAGAAGAGTGAGAAAGAGATGGTTAGAATGATTCTAAAGATGAGTAATACATGGCATATGAAACTATGAAAAATTCTTTTCTCCACACATACAACCATCAGCCTAGGTTAGACCCTCATCACCTCTCACCTATACTGTTGCAATCAACTCATCAAAGAACTTCTTCCTTCTAGTTTTGCCCATTATTCTGCCCTTGATACAGTCACCAAAACTATTTTCTCAAAAAAATCTGGCCATGCTCTTCCCCAGCTTGGAGAAAACCTTCAACTTTTTTTAACTTTGTTGAGAAAAAAAATGTCCTTAGATTGATAGTAAAATCCCTTCATAACATCGGCCCTACCTACCTGTCCAGGTAGATTTCATGTCACTTCTGGTCAAACTTACTCAGTGTTTCCTTAAGTTGATAATTCATTCCTTACACATATTCTCTGCATAGACTATTTGCCAGTGCCAAAATGTGCTCCCTTCATACTTCTGCATCCTTAGAATCCTAAGCTTCATTTAAGAGCTCTTTACAGACTGGCCATGGTATGTTACAGAAAATTTGTCCATTTTCCTAGTTGCTAGTATAGAGGACAGACAGATAAATATAATGCATGTAAATATGCATGCATTTATATTTATATATGATGTAAATATGTTTCATATTATAAATTTTATGTGTGTGCATGTATATGTATATATGTATGTATGCACATGTATACATACATATTCATGATACCTCATCCAAATATAGCATAATTACTTGAGATAAAGGACATTAGTATTATTTTGTTTTCCAATGGCAAAATACCATGTATTACACATAGCACTTAATAAATGCTTTTTGGATTGAATTATTTTGGGAAAAGCAGGAAGGGAGAAGAGAGAAAAAAGCTTTAAAGAACATACATTTGGAAGGATTGTCATGATCTTCTTGGATGATTGTCAGCTGATTTTTCAGCAATATTTATTAAACATTTATGTGCTAGACATTATGTTAAGAGTTGAGAATATACACAAAGGCAAAAAGACCATCTACCTCAATGAGCTTACATTCCAATAAGAAAGACAGCATGTAAATATATTGGAACATACAAGATTTATAGAGAGTATAGGAAAGACAGTTTTAGTAGAGAAGGCATTTTTAGCTTGTGAGGGCTGGAAAAGCCTCTTTCAAAGAACTAGATTTGAGCTGAGTCTTAAACAAAGCCAGAGGCTATCTTGGCTCCTCTCTCCAAATTTGACCCTCAATGGACCTTTCATATGGAATTAATGTTTTATGGTCAATTGCTTACATTATTTTAGTGTGTGTGTGTGTGTGTGTGTGTGTGTGTGTGTGTGTGTGTGTGTGTTCGGTGGTGGTATGTTGGAAAGAGTACAGGATGAGGAACTGAGTGTCTTTTTTTTTAATTACCCATATGACCTCAGAGAAACAAATGGACATCTTTAATTTTCAGTGGTTTTTTCCCCTATATGAAGTGTGAGGAATATCTACCTTCCTTATATCTTAACATGGTCATTCAGTCAACAAATCCATTATATATAAAATATATTACAAAATGAGCACTATTTGTTCATTACTGTGCTAAGTGCCAGGGATATAAAGAAGAAAAATAAAGATGGTCCCAAACATCAAGGACCTTACAATGCAGAAAAGAATATTGAAGAGAGG
Organism: Gracilinanus agilis; assembly: GCF_016433145.1. NCBI lineage: Eukaryota > Metazoa > Chordata > Mammalia > Didelphimorphia > Didelphidae > Gracilinanus > Gracilinanus agilis. The sequence goes on along the minus strand of NC_058131.1, from coordinate 20,422,080 downwards.
AAGAGAAAAACATCCATTTATAGTAGAGTTCAATCCAAGGACCACAGGTAGTGGGAGGTGGCTAGTCTGTGAGCCCACTTTAAATGGAGGTTTTGTTTGTTCTACTGTCGAGCCTTATAATCAGTGTGGAAGAGGATTTTGAAGGTACTGAAGAAGTATGAGTACACAGACTAATATTACTCACAGTTTGGTAGTAAGAAAGTATTCTGGGAGCATGATGATCATGGAGTCAAAGTCTAAGGAGTATAGCTGGTGCAAAATGCACCAAGCATTGTGCCAAGAAAAAGGGTTGAAATATTCTACTAGTCTTTATTTCATACATTGTCATAGCCAAAGAATTCATCCCAACTTAACCACACCTAATTAAGCTAGTACTCTGAAATATTCCCTACCCTATTTTTGAGATTATACCAAAAGTATTTGCAGCATGGCAGACGTCTCCACAGTTGTATTTCTCGACTAATTATTACACTAGCCTTCCACTTTAGAATAAGACATCAGAGTGAAAGCACTTTTTTTTTTTTACCGATAAAGATTTATTAATAGCTAGTTCTATGAAAAAAGCATTCTTGATGCACTTTCATTTATTTTAAATTATATACATTATACATACATATAGAATATCTTTTGTATTATATACATATGTATAACACACACATGCACATATATATATACACTTTGTATATTCCTTATGTTTTTTGTATGAGATTTTACAAAAAAATATAGCCTAATTACATCCCCAAAAATCTGACAACCTAAGCAAAATGAATAAATATAAATGGTTGGATAGATAGATGGATGGATGGATGGATGGACACATATATCAATACATAGATATGTAGATATTTTGGAGAACAATTTAAAACTATGTCAAAAAAGTCTAGAGAACTGTTCCTAAACTTTGATCTAGCAATACCATTACTTACTACATCTATATCCCAAAGAAATAGAAAAAGGAAAAAAAATTCTTTATATACAAAAATATTTATAGTAGCTCTT
>NC_058131.1:20301416-20407821 GCF_016433145.1 Gracilinanus agilis | reverse complement strand
AAATTATCTTAATTTAGTTTTCTTAATGATATGTTATAAGTGTCTCATAGTCCTTAGTTTTCCCCAAAACATAGTTCAGTTCCAGGCTTCGACATGGTACTGGTTTTTTTCCTAATCCTCCATCTGCTGCCTGTCTCTCAAAATCACTTTGTATTTATTTTTGTTCACGTTTATGCATTTACATGTTATTTCTCCTAACAGAATGTAAGCTCTTTAAGATCAAGAACTACTTCATTATTTTATTCTTGTATTCCTTAGCCCTCAACAAAAATAGGAGGCACACAATAACTGTTTAATAAATGTGTGATTTAAAAGTTAGTCTTGCTTAATTTTTATAGTTATAAAGTTAATTTTTATATATTATATATTATTTTTGTATATTTATCAAATGCATTGAAGATTACCTAGTCTAAAACCCTCATTTTATGGCTTGGAAGTTTGAAGAATCAAAATATAGGATAATTGAATTGTTCCCACAACTTATTGAGCCTAGACCAGATTTTAGTCATTGGACATCATGTAATAGAACCTCTTATGAGATTACTTCTGTAATAAATTCCAACATGTAGAATAACTCTGAAATATTCTAAATCTTTATTAATTTTCAAGCAGTATACCACATAGTTGTCATGTTTCAACATCTAGGGAATAAATTTGTCTTTATTCTATCAATACCCTTAAGTATTATACAGACTTCATGACCACCCCTTTGTCTTCATCTTTTAGGTCTGCTTTAATCTCTTCACATGAGATGAATACATGATTTCCTTTACTTAAACTTTAGTCTTCACTCTCTGTAATTTATCAGTTCTGATTTATTTCATGAATCCTGCCAAAAAAATTTCTGTGATTTGGAGTTTGATCCTCTGGTTCCAGAGTGAGGTTGGCGATATCGATCTCTTAATGGTCTTAAAAATACCTCTGAGGACCAGGAGTGTCTTCTTCTAATTCTATAGGCTCAAGACCTCATTGCAATCTCTTGTGCCCAATGTTAATTACTAGAGACCAGTGATCCAGTTTCATTTTATCTATTAACACCAATTAGCTTTTACTAAGTTACTAAGTTCTTTCCTGTATCTTCAGTGAAAATATAGCTTTTACTAAGTTATATTGTCATTGAAGATACAGGAAAGAACAGAATTGCACACATGACCTTATCAAGTACCTGGGAGAACACATTTTTCTACACCACATTGGACCTTACGGTCAGTGACCTCAAAAGTAATTAGCTTTCTACATAGCATTTGCCCCACAGTGTTTACTTCCCAATGTGGAATGGTCAGTGGATGAATGTGTCTCCATCTCTTCTCCTGTAGAACTTGACCAGGCAAGCCACTTAGGAATTTACTCTACACTTTCAGGCTTCAAGTAAATATGAGTATGGATTCAATCACTCTGAATTCTGAAGGGATACTCTCCTCATCTTTCAAAAATATAAAAATAAATATAATATATAAATATATAAAAATAATTTCAAAATTCAAAATTTCAAAAATATATAATTAAATATAATATAAAAATATATAAAAATAAAATATAAACATTAAGATTTTAATCTTCCTCACTTATATGTTGCATACAATAGCTCTGTGAATTAGTGCAGGGACAAAGAAGAGAGGCTTATATTCACAGGACACATATGTACATCATGTGGGAAGTATCCAAGGTCTCAAACTATCAAGTGACTTACAGCAATACCTTTATTAATCTACCACAAAGGAAAAACAAAAGCTCACATTGTATGGCTTAGTGCAGTGGTTCCCAAACTTTTTTGGCCTACCATCCCCTTTCCAGAAAAATATTACTTAGCCTCCTGGAAATTAATTTTTTTAATTTTAATAGCAATTAATTGGAAAGATAAAAGCACCTGTGGCCATCAACATTCCCTTGTTTCACTGCAGCACCCACCAGGAGATGGTAGCACCCACTTTGGGAATCACTGGCTTAGTGCTTTCCAATGAACTCCTAGTCTGGCTCTGCAGTCAATCAACAATTCTATTCCTCATCATCTAGTCTAGCAACTGGAATCATCATCCAAAGGGGTGAGCAGTCTCTAAATTGGGGGAATATGGGAAATTGTATTACATGCATTTCCATAAGCATACCCTTCAAATTCTTCCATGAGAAGATTGTTTCCAAATATACTAATATTCCAAATGTGTAAAAAAACAAGTAATTGGAATTATTTTTCTTTCTTTTGTTTGTGATAGGACAAGGATGACCTAAAGGCTGTAGTAAGGATATTCTAAAGAATCATTCATTCATTCACTCAATTATTTGTTCATTTGATGGAGATCTACTGAGAAGCTAGGGATCTGTTGAACTAGTGAAGATATCAAATTTAGATAAGACAAAGTTCCTGCCTTCATGGAGCTTATAGTTGAGTAGAGGGATAACAATATGAACCAAGAATTTTTGAATGTACAACACTGCATGTTAAGTGCTTCAGCAGTATAGAAACAAATTAGGTCTGAGGAAGAATGTTTTTATAGGAGTATTTGAGTTAGACTTTTAAAAAAGGAAATTATTTGAAAAGAGGAACAAAGGGCTTTCCAGGTGAAAGAAAGAATGTGTTCAGAACAGAAGTCAGAAGGTACAGTTTTGTCCTTCAGTCTTAAACAGAATAATGTGATCCTGTCTCACCATATTACTTAGAAAATATGTTTTATTATCTAGAACTAGATAATGTCTATGTTGATGATCATTTGGGGGTATCAGAGCAGATTAAGTCAATGCAGCAGAAATTCAAATGAGCCTTGGAGAATTACCAAGAATATGACAGCTAGACATGGGTGCATCCTAGCCAGTGGGAAGACCTTTGCAAATCTCTAGAGGAGAATGGTTTGTCATGTTGGGCTGAAAGCTCTTTTACTAGTAGACTTGGATAGATAATGTTCAAAAGTATGTCATGGAAAGGGAAGGAGAGGTGAGGGAAGTAAAAAGGAGAGAGAGAATGCAAAAGGGAAAGAGAAAGATGAAAAAGAAAATGGAAAGATTAAAAGAAAAGGTAAAGATATGAGAAGGAAACAGAGAGGGAAAGAATCTATTTCCCATAAGTCTTCATCTTTTAAAAGTGTGATACCCATACTTGGGTAAATCATTGACTATTTTAGGAATTTCATGAGTTTGCTCTTAAAAGAGGTCTTTACTTCCTCTCTTAGATAGCATGATTTTCATAGCAATGTTGTTTTCTGAAATAATTCCATATTTTGCCATGAACCATATATGCCTCTAGGAGCATGCAAGTGTCATTAGAATCAGTTGTAGAAGAGATGAATCAGAGGAGTGGAATTTTTTTTAAAGAGAGAATGTGTTTTTTGTTTGTTTGTTTTGTTTCATTAATAGTCATGACACTAATAGCCAGATGGCTGATATGGAATTTTAAAGGACAGTATATCTTGTTACAGCCTCTCCTGGGAAACTTTCGTAAACAGGCATCTCAAGTCTTGTGACCAGGTCCACAGTTTGTTCTATATGAAGAAAGTAACATTTTGCTTTGTGTCCCTAGCCTACCATTTCTATCCCATTCTCTACCCTCCTATTTATCTTATACGATCATCACCACTACAACTTTCAAGCACCCAATAACTTCATACTCTCTCCTTTCTCCCTATTAAAACATTATACCAGTAAATGTCTTAATATTGGTCATTTGCACAATAGTGTGAATATGGGTCACTAAGTCTACATCCTTGGGGATTTTACCTTTTCAGCTTTATTGTAAATATTAGGACAAAATTTTTCAGTTCCTTGGCAAAATCATCCATTAAAAAGCTCATGAATATGCAAAAGATGTACATAAGAGTGAGGAGGAAGTGGTGGTAGCTAGGGCATAGAAATTGATCTGGAATCACAGAAATCACACCTTATAGGCAAAAATCAACTATGTTCAGGCTGTTCTTGACCAAGTCACGTTCCCCACAACAAGGGGTTAGGTAAAATGATCTATAAGAACATTAGAAAGTAAAGTTTGTTCAATCAAAGAGCTAAGGCAATAGTAAAACCAATAACAGTGATGACAAAAATTGCTCATATTTATTTATTATTTTAAGGTTTTAAAAATACTTAACATACTTTTAAAATTTTGATTATCAACAACCTTATGAGATAGATGTTTGGAAAATTTAAAAAATGCATATAAGGAAATTAAGAATTGGAAAGGTTGTGATATGCCCAAGTTTCATAAGTAGTTGATTCAGATTATGTACGTACTTCTTCCTGACTCCAGTTATAGTACTATGTCTATTATGACAATGTGTATAAATATATCTCCCTCAGTAGATTTATGTATTATTTTGTTTGGTATCATGGTGTTGGGTGACTTCATGGAAAATAGAAACAAAGGTAGCAAGTCTCTTAGCAACCACAGTCCTATCAAAACATATAAAATGGAATGTCTCATAATCCTGGGTCTCCTACACTGACCTCATACTTGTACAGAAGAGAACCATTGAATGTCTTGTTTGACAAGCTATATCCTTAAGAGTAGCATATCTCCCATAAACAGTCTTAGAAATGTCAGATCATATTGCTTAGTTAAGTACTGGCATTGATGGTTTCACAACGAGGTCATTTCAGTCAGTCTTCTGACAAAATCTTTAGGAGTGAACAAGGGTGCAACCTGAATGGGAGACATTTGTCATGATCTGAGCTATTCACAGTCAACTGTTAAAATTATTCTTTGTTAGATTTTATATCAGAGAAAGAAGGAGGATTAGAAGAAGAAGTGCAGACACTGAGCAGATACAATTGATATAATCACAAAGAAGAATAGAACTGCTCGATTTTTTTGGTTCCTGTTTTCTCTGGCAAAGTAACTGTTGGAGATGAAAAGAAAGAAGGAGTTAATGTGACAGATAACAAAGAATTTTAAAGCAGTATCTAACTACTTTTTTGTTTTGTTTTTTTAACATTTTATTTTATTTTTTAAACATTTATTAATATTTATTTTTTTGAAAAGTTAACATGGTTACATAATTCATGCTCTTACTTCCCCCTTCACCCCCCAACTTCCTCCTCCCCCCCCCATGGCAGATGCATAATTCCACTGGTTTTAACATGTGTCATTGATCAAGACCTATTTCCAAATTGTTGATAGATGCATTGGTGTGGAAGTTTCGAGTCTACATCCCCAATCATGTCTGCCTCAGCCCATGTGTTCAACCAGTTGTTTTTCTTATGTTTCCACTCCTGTAGTTATTCCTCTGAATGTGGGTAGTGTTCTTTTCTATAAATCCCTCAGAATTGTCCTGGGTCATTGCATTGCTGCTAGTACAGAAGTCCATGACATTCTATTTTACCACAATGTATTGGTCTCTGTGTACAATGTTCTTCTGGCTCTGCTCCTTTCGCTCTGCATCAATTCCTGGAGGTCTTTCCAGTTCACATGGAATTCCTCCAGTTTATTACTCTTTTGAGCACAATAGTATTCCATCACCAGCATATACCACAATTTGTTTAGCCATTCCCCAATTGAAGGGCATACCCTCATTTTCCAGTTTTTTGCCTCTTTAAGGGCTTCAATATGATCTAATTATTGGTATTCCTATGTGGAGAAATGTTATGTATAATTCTCTTTAAGGAACTCTATTCATTATTATAGTGTTCACTATTATAGTAATTAGAAGAATTATTCATAGGGAGAGGTTGGAATACTAAATGGTCTAAGATAATATGGGGGTGGGAAAGAGGGAGGTGACTAGTAGAGGATACTAAGAGAAACTTAAAGGAATAAGAAAAATAAGATATTCTATTAACACAAAGAGGGCATGGGAAGGGGAAGGGATGGATACTATTATAAGAAGGAGAGGAAGAGAGCATTAAGAGGTAATAGTTAAACCTTCCTCTTAGTGTAATTAACCCTGAGAGGGAAGAGTAGCTTTATCCATTGGGATATAAAACTCTATCTAACCCTACTGAGAAAGTCAGAAGAGAAAATCTAAGGGGAGTAGGGGAGTGGGGAAGGCATAAAAGGGAGAGGAGGAGAAGGGGGAGGGAATTCATTAGGCCTTAAAAAAACAAATAGAGGGGAATAATAAGGAGGGGGTAGAAAGGGTAGTAAATCAAGGGAGGGGACAAGGGTTACCGACATAAAGAAAACCACTGGTTTAAAAGGAATAGTGTAAGAAGAAGAAGTAGAACTAGGAGAGGATACGAAAATGTCAGTGAATACACAACTGATAATTATAACTCTGAATGTGAATGGGATGAACTCACCTATAAAAAGGAAGCAAATAGCAGAGTGGATTAGAAACCAAAATCCTACCATATGTTGTCTACAAGAAACACATATGAGGTGGGTGGACCTACACAAGTTTAAGGTAAAGGGCTTGAGCAAAATCCTTTGGGTGTCAAATGAGAAAAAGAAGACAGGAGTGGCAATTATTATTTCTGACAAAGCCAAAGTAAAAATAGATATGACTAAAAAAGACAGGGAAGGTCATTACATCCTGATTAAAGGCAGTATAGACAATGAGGAAATAACATTGCTCAATATGTATGCACCAAATGGCATAGCAACCAGATCCATAAAGGAGAAACTGGAAAATCTCAAGAAGGAAATAGATAATAAAACCATACTAGTTGGATATCTAAATATCCCTCTTTAAGATTTAACTACTCTTAATGAGTTCAAGTTACCTGACTCAGATATACTATATACTGAAGTACTGAAAGAGATGAGTTTTCTGAACTAAATTCAAAGTTTTTGGACAGCTCCTGGAGAATAAAAGGCATGTGTGCTATAGAATTGGAGATGGGCCAATGTTCAGTTTTCAGTAATGAAGAGAATGAAATCTGCAAACTAGATATCACTGAACTTGGCTCATGCCAGAGTTCTAGAATACATTTGTAAAATGGTCATTCATGAACTCTTGACAAAATAAAAGATAATAGCAAAGACTGTGCATGGCTTAACCAAAGAAATAGTGAGTGTGTGTGTGTGTGTGTGTGTGTGTGTGTGTGTGTGTCTGTGTGTCTGTGTGCATTTTGTAATAAACGGCAGTCTGGTGATATTTATGGGCCTTTATATCAAAATATGTATTAAATAAATAATTGGAAATAATTGAAGCATATACTAAATTCAGGTTACAAGAGAGTAATGATTTTTTTCTCCAACCATTTTCAAAGATAATCTGAATCATATCTAGGGATCTAAGGTGAAGAAGATCTGCCCTAAACTTGCCTGATTCCCTTTACTACAATTAAATTGATACGAAATGTGTTTTTAAGGCCCCAAAGGCCAAATTTTGTGAATTTTCCAATGGAATACCCACCATTTAAATTGCTGCTTGGTACAGTATTGATTAATTGTAATATAGAGATGGCAGCATGGAATCCCTGAAAAATACAGGGTCAGCCTAACAGAATTCCAGGGGACACCCCCTGGAGAACTTTGGGTGAGGCTGCAGTTGAGAGGGATTTAAGTCAGTTGCTTTCTTGGGGTTGAGGTGAGCGGATGACTGCTTACTGCTCCTGACTTGGGGTGGGGTTTATCTGAGAGGGCTATTGTGGCTAAGCCATCTTGGTTTTTACTCAGGAATTAGCCTGTTTAATAGGGTTAGTCCTTACCATCATCAATACAACAATTATTTAATGATTTAAAGATTAGATATATTCATTATAACAACAGAACCAGTTTAGTCAAGTGTCCTTCACCCCCTCTGGTGGGGGGGAAGGGCAGCTTTAGACTAAAAGATCAGGGTTACCCTTTCCTTATTTAAACCCTAATTACCCCCCTTGAATTTTTCCTTTTCCTTCTTAATATAAGCTTTACCTACAATATCTGTGCCTGGGAATTATTTGGGGATACTCACAGCTCATAGTTATCATCCTAGCTTGAATCCTCTCAGCTGCCAGTTTTAAGAAGATCAGATCCATCTCAGTCCTCAACATATAGATAACTAGCTGCTACTTATTCTTCTATCAGACCTGTGAGGAATATAAGTTAAAGAAAAGGGGAACATCATTAGAGTTCAGCCTCAACAGACCTTGCTAGAAGTACCTCAGATTGTCTCCATTTTCCAAATGAAACCTCAACTGTTTGGGGGGAGGGGTTTGAGAACCAGGAGTGTCTAACCCCCTCCTTTCTCACTGAAGCCTGTCAGTGTCGGTGAAAAGAAGTGACTTGAAGGTTACTGGCCCTGGAATAATTATATGCTTCCCCAAAATATCTGTTATTATCAACATAACATTAATATCATTAGCAATAATTTAGACTGAGGAACAAATAGTAATGAGCATCAGTTTTCAGGTAGCACAAATCTATCAGGGATAGTTAACACAATAGATGACAGGGTCAGAATATTGATAGGCTAGAACTAAGTGTCCAACATGGTCACACACTTAGTTGTATCTCAAAGAAAATTAAAGTGTAACTGGGAAATAAAATAAAATAAAATAAAATAGAGATAATATTGCATTTTTCAACTAATTCAATATTGGCACACAGGAATCTGTATGCATTATTTATTGACACTTGTTTCCACTTAAATTGACTCCACTGGTCTAGAGAATTTGGTTCAGTGTAATTAAAATCAACTCTAAAAGGTTAAAATGGAAAGTCATGCTTGAGTCCAGAATGTTAGTTCTATTATTATAATATAGAAGGGGATATGGATAGATAAATGTTAAACTAAAAAAAATCTGGGTTCTTAGAAGACTGCAAGCTAAAGAGAATCAGTAACATGATATGGAAGCAAAACATTCTAATATGTTGAGAATTAGAAATTACATTAAATTGCAAACTATATTAAAAGGGTCCAAATATCCACGATTGACAAAGTAATAATCCTACTCTATTCTTTCCTCAACAAAACTCATCTATAGTATTGGGTCTGGTTCTGGGCACCCTGAATTAAGAAAAATAGTGATAAAGGAGAAAACTTATTCAAGGTATTGAAGAACCTTGAGTATTTGGCGTATAAGAATCAGCTGAAAGAACTCATCATGGAGAAGTAAAAATGTATGTGTAGGTGAGCGAGTGGAATGTGGTTGTTGCCTTAAAAATATCAAGTATTGTCTTGTGGAGGATGAATTGGACTTGCTCTATTGGGCCACATGGAGGAGAATTGGGATTGCAAAGTATATACTTTATCTTTATTTCAGGAAATAATTCCTAACAATTAGAGCTGTCCAAAACAAAAATGAATTGTTATACATGGAGTAGTAGTGAGTTCTACTTGTTTAGAAATCCTCAAGCAGTGTATGGACAACTAGTTGTCAGGTAGATTATATTTAAGATTATTTTTATATAAATCATATTAGATGATAACTGGGGTCCCATCCAACTCTCAAATTATTTGATTCTGTAATGTATTTGTTGATTGATTGATGAACTGCTTCTGGGAACTACAATTTAGGAAATGTAAGGATAATGTAGACTGCGGCCAGGGGAGGGCAATCATGGTAGTAAAAATAAACAAAAACCCTTTTAAATCATGACATATAAAGATTGATTGAAATCATTGAATATTATTTTAGCCAAGGGAAGAAAATATTTAGGATAGAAGAGACAATTATCTCCACTTTCTTGGAAGGCTGTCATGTGGAAGGGACTTTTGATTTTCTTAATTTGGCCTCAAAAGGCAGAACTAGCGATAATGAATGGATCTTTGGGTAAAATATTTGTTTTGAAATAAAGGAAAATGTACTAGGAGAAAAAAGTAATGATTTATTTGTATGCAGCATAGAAAACAATAGGATTACCCTTTTGTGCCATCCTAAAAGACTTTTCCAGGTCCAAGACTTCTGTTTGCCTACTATGTGACTCTTTGCCAAGAGCACAGGCCAGAAAAACACACTTAGATAGGCACTAAACAGATATAGAGTCCAATGTTATTCTCCCTGGGGCTATACTCTGAGTTAATCTCTATTTCTCTCCTGATTTTAGGAGCTAAATTCACTTTCTGAGCTCTTACTTTCTTTTGGTGGTGGTTATACTTAATGTTTGTAGGCTCAATGCTACACACTGTCAGTAGTCTAAAATAAACTAGAACAACAGACAAATAATTTCCCAAACTGAAAGGTTAAGACTGGCTACCTCTGCTCTTGCTGACTTCTAACCACTTGGGCTTTATGTTTAGTCTACCTACAGATTAAGTCCTGCTTTCCTTAACTGCACCTAAAGTTTTCTTTCTACACTCAGGTTATCTACTTCATATTTCTCTCCTTTTAGGTCTTTTCTAGGCTCAGTCTTGGGAATAGTTAACTAAAAGTACTTTCCGGTTACACTCTTATTTATTTTTTTAGGCTTGTGAATGAATGCTGAGAATACATTCCTAGAATGATAAAGGAATTGATCAAATGTTGATATTCATCCTGATTCCTATATTTTGTCATAAGGAATACCAAGCATTCTTAGGGTACTTCAATGTTTGCTATGCTATTAGTTTAAGCATCTTATTTGATTGTCACAGCAACCTTGTAAGTTAAGTTAGCTGTTATTTTTTCAGATAGGGAAAAAGCCTGAGAAAGTTTAAATGACTTGCTCAGGATCACACAGTTAGTATCTGTCAGAAGTAGGATTTAAACTCGGTCCTTCCTGAACCAAATCCAAGGCATTATCTACTTTGCTATATAGTAGCTAGAAGGAAATCTCTAAATAATTGATTTTGTAATAAATCAGCATGCAGGCTAGGATAAAAGAGATATGGAAGCTATGCAGATAAGTTATATTTCCAAAATAAGATTTTTGTAAAATTATTTGTTATGGCTGATAGAGTCCTTGGAATAGTACAAGAGAGGAAATACTACAAATATCCACATCTCCAAAAAGTGCAATTCATCTTAAGGCAGGGCAAGTGGGACAAAGACATAATTTTCATCCCTCTTTGCACAGGAATTATGGGATCTTGTCTTTAGAGCTGGAAGGATCCTGAGAGGCCGTAAGGTAAACCTCACTTATGTTAGAATTTGGAAATTGAGAATAAAAACATTATGTGACAGGTCAAGTAGTTAGTATGTATCTGAGGTGAGATTGAACTTTCATCTTTCTGAATCCAAACTGAAGACCCTGTTCTTCCTATCAAGATTCCAAATCTCTCTAGTGAATTCCTCACTTTTCCTTTGTACTGGGGGGTTCGAAGGCAATTAATGGTAGGAAAGTAAGGGTATAGCTATATCTATCTATATCTATATCTATATCTATATCTATATCTATATCTATATCTATATCTTTATNTATCTATATCTATATCTATATCTATATCTATATCTATATCTATATCTATATCTTTATAAGTCTTTGGCAGAAGTAAGATCATAAAGACAAGCATGGTTTCCCATTGAGATGTAGAAGAAATAGATATCCAATGAAACTAATGCAGTATATGGATCTGGGTTTGGGAAATATGCAGTAATGAATTTCAAGTCTTCCTTTTACTGGTTACAACTGTGTAACCAGTAAAAGGAAGACTTGAAATTCATTATATGTATATAATTTCTTTTCCCAGATGCAAGCTTTGAAATTTTTGAGTACTGCTACTAGTTAAAGAAGCAGTTAAGGTGGAAAAAAAAAGAAGTGGGGAGAGACTCTGCCCCATCCCATAGCTTATTCATCAAGCTTATTCTCAAAGGAATAGGACTCTGATTTCATGGACTTGGCTGGAGTGAGCTTGGGGAAATTATTTTGCTTCTTTTAAAATCATCTCATCAGCAAAGTGTAGTGTTGGACTAGATGAAATCGCCACACAATCAAATATTAAGAACTTCAATAGACCTTGGATGCTACCTAAACAATCATCTTCATCTTTATAAATGAGGAAACTAAGGCTACCAAAGGTTAAGACTTGCCAAGTTAGCAAGTATATGGGATTTGAATCCATATCTTCCTGAACCCAAATATCACGCTCTGCATTCCATACCCATTTATTGAGGACATCTTGAACTCTTATGTACCTAACAAAGTGAGGAAATAAAGCAAGTATTGCATTGTTAGCTAACCCTAAACCTTCTTCTCATAAATGAGGAAACTAAAGTCAAGGGAAGTTAAATGATTTGCTCAGTTTGCATAACCAGAAAAAGGAAGACTTGGAATTAATTCCATTTTCTCAGATCCATGAGCTGCATTAGTTTCACTGCAGAACTTCCTCTCCTACATATCAAAGGGGAACAAAGTAGAAAAATGACATCTAACTTTGGTCATGTACATTGCCATGCTGGTCTTCATGGGCTTACTGCTTGCAAAGACTTGTGGGGAGACAAACATAAAAATCAATTCAAGCCACAGCAACATGATTTATGAAAGTCATGGAATTTCTGTCAAACTATAAGATATCCTAGAATGGCAGGAGGAAAGTCTCATAATGCCCATTTTCATAACTGACTTCTTTTCACCCCCTTTACAGAAAGAATTCAAGCACATTTTAATCATGGGTCTTTATTCAGATTTTATTCATCTTTTATGGTATTTATGAGTCAGTGGATTATAATAGACCAGTATTTTATTTGCTTTTCTACTGTGATCTGCATTCTTAAGAAGAATTTTTAAATTGTTGAATAGGGCTGTTGTGGGCTGTAAAATGCTTCTACAAGTCATTTGAGAAATGGATACACTATAGAATTTCAGTGATGCAATTTTAAAACATTCTTGGAGTTGGGATTCATGAAAAATAGACACCTTGGGTCCTATTCATTTTAGGTGAGTATGACATAGAAGACTTTACTAGAATGATGTTCTGTCTAGACGGGGATTGATGTTTGGGGTGCTTTTAATGGTTTAGTGAGAAAAGAGCATATTTGATATGGTTGACTCCTCTTCACATTGGAGAATTTCCATTTTCCTACAAACCACAATGCAGATACTAACTCTTACATGAGACCATCTCTTATTAGTGCTAATTTCTTTTTGAAATTATATGCATCTATATAATTTCATACTTATATTTCATATATATAGTGGTATTGTGGTTTAGTGGATAGAGAGCCACATTTCAATTCAAGATGACCTGAGTTTGAATTCAAACCTTGGTAATGTGACTCTTGGCAATGTAACCTCTCCTCTCCTCTACCCCTATACCTACTTCTAGCTACATTTTATTCAGTTTTATGTATAGATATTGTACCTCTTGCACAAATTATCCTGTATCAAAAATTCTTAAATTAAGATCTGTGGACTTATGTGATTTAATAAAAAATATTTTGATAATTATGTTTTAATATAATGGTTTCTTTTGCAAATCAATGCATTTTATGCATTTCAAAACATTATTCTAAAAGGAATTCATAGGCTTTGCCAAATTTCCAGAAGCATCAATGACAAACAAAAGAGATTGGATATTTATCTTGCATCTAATTTGCGAATATATACCTTTATTTATATACTTATACACATTCACATCTGTATATTTGACTATCATCATCTATTTATGTCTAGGTTATAAGATAAACAGAATTTGAACTAAAAGACATTAAAAGTCTTATTTATTTCTATCTCTATGAATATAAAGACATAGATATCTGCAGGTATATCCATTTCTTTTTATCTATGAAGAAATTGCCTGATTAATACTGTATTTAGAAGTAAAAAGATGTTATTATTAAAGGTCCTTTTTGTCTCTTTCTGTAAATAGATATGGATATTTGTAAATATATCAATAGACACCAATATATCTATGTAATTCTTTCTATCTTTCTCTTCTCCACTCCGCATTCACACACACACACACACACACACACACACACAATTTATGACTAGATCATAAGATTGGTATAGGAGTTTGAACTAAGAGAATCTTAAAGAACTTACATCTACTAAAAAAAAAAGGTGAATAAATATCTGTAGATATATTACTATATATGAATATATTTATGCCTCTTTCTCTCTATATCTATATCTGTCTCTCTCTTTCTTTCTCCTGAAAATAAATATAGGATCCCTGAGGATTGCTTTGTTTTTGTATCCCTGATGCCTAACAGAATATAATATACTTAAAATTATAAATTACTTTCTATTAAATTGTTAAAGATTTTTAAAGTGATGAGAAAAAATTACAATTACCCAAATGACTTCCAGTCAGTCATTTGCTAAATTTCTATTCTGTTGTCTAAGGACACACGTGAGAAAATCCCTCCTTAATCTCAAGGAGTTTATATTCTGTGAGATGAGGAAAGAGTGAGAATAGAAAATTTTCCATATTTAAGCATAAAAAATATATGAAAATAAATGCATAAATAAGAAAGCAGTTCATTAGCTGCTGGGTAAAATCAGAGAAAGTCATGCAGTAAATCCAGTTTGAGCTGATCTTTGAAGAAATGTATGTAGAATGTAAGACTTGAAGCAATTTTTACTCATTTTCAATGCCAGGAATTTATCTTTATTTCTTCATCATGATGCAGAGCAGCAAAGGGTCTTAGAATTTAACATAATGTAAATGAAGGGTAGAACTATCCCTGAAAGCAAATAAGTACATGACTAGCGATTCACTAAAACCTCAGACTAGTGCCCTAAAATCATGAAATTTATGATGCTAGCTTTCTGAAAGATGCCCAATACTGGAAGGATAATACAATTAAAACCTTTTTTTTCCCTTGGTTAATGTCTTACTTCTTCAGGAAGTCTTATCTCTCTTGTTTGCAGCTCACAGACACCTTGTCCTTTTCTCGATACTTCTGATTTAGTAGTAGTAGCAGTAGCATTATTATTAGGTTAATTTAATTTTATATCATATAATTGCATATTTTCTTACTTGATGTAAAGTGAAGGTTATTTTAGATTCAATCTTGGACTTCACTAGTGAAAAGAAATACCTGAGAGGAAACTCTGTATGTTCAGATTGTCTTAAAATTTAGGGAGTAACAGCCCAGCAGGGAAAGAATTAAGTGACTTGCTTATGGACAAACCATTATAATGTGGCAGAGTTGGAACTTAAACTCTATTATTATTTCATCCAAAAGCAGTGGAAATAATACAAATAATTTATTTTCTTGGCATTAAAATAAATACAAGTCACGGTGAGTATATACCAGTTAATCAGCTACAAAAATGGAAGTTAATATATATGTGTGTGTCCATGTATCTATTAGAGCTTAAGGAAAATGCCATATATACTGAAATATTCATGTGTGTGTATATGTGTGTGAGTATATGAGCATGTGAATCCATGTACATAAGTACTATGTGTAAAAAGAAAATATATCATAACTGTAGAGAATTTCTGAGTGGTTGAATAACTTTAGAATCACAAAGCTAGAAGAAGGATGTATAGAATCCACACCTTTCTAACTCCAAGCTATATCTCCTGGACCATTAAGAATGTGAAAATATACAATAAACTGCTATAGATGACTTGTTCATGAGGCATAATATTGGATCATTTGGAAGTATGTGGTTGACAATAGCATAATCTGAAACTTTCATTTTTCTTTAAGCAAAGATCCACTCTTTCAGTTTAATGCCTACAAATAAGGAAGTATGCACACACATGTGCATGCACATGTACCCATGCACACGTGCATACACACATTATATGCACATGTGTACATGTGCATATATGTTTATGTATGTTACACATGTGCATGTGTGCATGTTTGTGTGTGTTATAACCAGATGACACAGGCACCAAGCATGGAGTCAGAAACACCTGAGTTCAAATCTAGCCTCAGATACTTCATAGCTATATAACCTTGGACAAGTCATTTAGCCCTATTCACCTCAATTTCTTCATCTGTAAAGTAAACTGGAGAAGGAAATGGCATCCATATATTGTATACATATCTTGCATGTGTGCATACACAGTTATGTAGAAGTATATGTATGGACTTATAAATGTATATATGTTTTTATTCCACAGAGGCAAATAGAAACTAAGATTCATATATATATATATATATATATATATATATATATTTGTTTCCTTAGTCTTAGAAATCAAATTCATTGGCTAAATAGTATAATCTGCTTATAATATACCTAACTAATTTACTACTGTTTTTCTACATAATCTCTCTTATTTTATCCTGAAATATCTTATCTTTTCTGCCTCAGATACTATTAGAAGTGTAAGTATTTTGAATAATTGTTGATGTTTGGTTGGTTGTTTTTTTCCCATCAGTACGAATTTCTTAGGTGTTTAGTATGTTTAGGCATTGTAATAAATATAAGGCTAAAAGATAAAATTGAAATCAACCTTGTCTTTAAGTAACTTACCTTGCAAAGAGGAGACTACAATTTAACATGTAGGGAAGTATATGTAAATTATAAAAGATAACTTTTGGGGGTAGGGGGGAGATAGCAGCAAATGGAGGAATCATGAAATACATTCGAATAGGAGATAGTGACTAAGTTGAATTTGGGATGTAATATACATATATGTATCTATATATACATGTATGTATACATGTATAATTGTATATATTCATACATGCAAACAGATATATAGATGTATTCACATACACAAATATTTTACATATATCATATACATGTTTAGATATTTAAGTGTTTATTTTCTCTCTCACTCTTCACATAGACAACATAAATTTCCATTTTGATCATGGCAAAAACTACTTGCCTCAAATAGATAATTATTCTCTTACCTCTCAGTTAGTATATCCATAGCACTCTTCATATTCTGACTTCAGGGATCATGGGTTCATTTTGTGTCAAGAGTTTTGTGTTTATTCTGTATTAAGAGTTCTTAAACCTTTCAAAATTGTTCTTTTTGGGATGCTCATGTTATAGTAATCATTTGTGCTCTTAGTCCTGCTCGCTTCCCTCTGTGTCACTTCAAACAAGTTTTCATAGATTTTTCTGAAAGAGATCCATTCATCAATATTTATGTCATGAGAGAATTTCATTACATTAATATACAAATATTACAAACAACTTCAATCTTGAGCCAAGAAAGGGTACATAGAAGCTTGGAGGATAATGCTTTGTCTTGTTTCTACAAAAACACTGAGCTGACAAGATTGGTTCTCTAATGAAAGGAGGCTGTGATTAAGAAATCTATGAATTTACACAACAGAGGAAACCGTTGTCTATATTTGCTACTGAAACTAACCTTGAAATATTAGCATGTCCTACTGGATGGATTGGAATGAGTATAGATTAATCTCAGAGATAGGCTTGTGATAGATGGATGGCAAATTAAACATCCTTTCCAACCTCATTTTATATATATGTAAGATAATTGTCAAGGGTTGTAGTACCCTGCAAGTTTAAGAAGAATAAATAGTTACATGATTATTTTTAAAAGCTAATTCCACTATTAGATAGCATTAATAGAAGGTATAATACTTTATGTGATCCCAGAGAGTAGTAAAGTGCAGAACACTTGCAGAGAAGAAAATTTGGTTTTAATATAAGGGAGAAAAATCAAACTGCTTATCAGTTAGAGCTCACCATAAGTAGAAGACTTTCTTGAGACACAACAGGTTCCCTGGCAATGAGAATGTTTTTTTTTTTCCAAGCAGAGTCCAGATGGCCATTTGACAGGAATGTTGTAAAAGCAACTATTATTCAAGTGTAGGTTGTACTATATGACATATCAGATCCCTGTCACCTTTGGGATTCTGAAAATTTATAAACATGAGGATCAGAAACAAGCAGTGACTTGCACAAGGTCACAGTGGTAGTTATTAGAACTTTTGATTCCTGCACAGAAGAGTACGGTCACTGTTGCATCAATCCTGTACATATGGAACCTGATATAATCATCAGAAAACATAAAAATATGAGCTACTCTAGAGATATAGTAGGATGTGCTAAACTCCACTTATTTCCATTACTAAGAATACGTAAGTACATATACATATACATACAGAATATGTATAACCATAGCAAAGTGCCCACAATTCTTTCATTTTCATGACCAGATATATTAATTTTATTGTGGATCTTTGAACATCTTGTTGCACTGCTTTAATCAGTGAAATGGAGGAATGAAGGAAGGAATGAGTGAGTGATTGAATGAATGAATGAATGGATGAATGGATGGAGAGATGGAAAAAGAACTGATTAAACATTTACTATATGCCTAGAACTGTGATAAATGATAGGGATAAGAATACAAAAGACACTTCTTGTCCTCAAGGAGCTTATACATTAAAATAAGACATCACAAATATTGAAGGTGAATAAGAGACTATTAAAAACTGAATTCAAGACCATAAAATTTCCCTTTTCCACAAATCAATATTGGTCCCATGATCCTTAAATTTCACCTCTCCCCACCATGGAGAAGCATGAATGAGAACAGCAATAATGGAACATGTCTGACTGAGATCACCACCTAGTTGCTGATAAGGGATTTTTTTTATTCTCTTGTACTTTTTTTAACATTCCTTTACGTATTTTTTAATTTGAGTTTCAAATTTTCTATCTCCCTCCCACAATCCCTTCCTTCCCTTCCCCAGTGAGATGATAAGCAATTTGATATAGACTTCATGCAATTACGTAAAACATTTTCCCAAATCAATCACTTTGTTGAAGAGATCTCAAACAAAAAAAAATTAAGAACATGGAAGTATAGTATATTTTAATCAACATTCAGACTCCATTAGTTCAAATTTCTCAAGATGGATAGTGTATTTTTATCACAAGTCTTTGGGATTGTCATGGATCATTCTATTGCTGAGAATAACAAGCTCATTCTCAATTGTCCATCAAATGATATTGCTATTACAGTGCACCTGTTCTGTTTCTGCACATTTTATTTTGCATCAGTATATATAAGTGTTCCCAAGTTTCTCTGAAATCATTTTGCTTGTTATTTCTTTTAGCACAATAGTATTCCATCATAATCACATGCCACAACTTGTTCAGTCATTCCCCAGTGGATGGATACCTGGCATGGGAATTTATTTTAATGTTTCTACATTTTTTCATTCTTTTCAGAGTGCTCTCTTCCTTACTCTCCTTTATGTCTACAAGCCTCAAACTTAGTTATTTCTACCTCAGACAAGCCATTTTCTTTATGCATATGAATATCCCTTTGAGTTTCTTTGCTCATTTATTAATGTAACTTAAGATGATTTTCTCCAGGAAGTTATCCTTTTTGTTCTTTCTGTGAACCCATACCACACACAAACACATACAATGTGTGGATGTATAACTGTATATACTTGTGTGCATGCATATACATATTAATATATATATGCACATATACATGCATTTGATAAGCACATGGATAACTTTAAAAATATACCTGAGTCAAGGGAGAGTTGCAAATGCAAACTGAAAAATAACTCTCAAGTACTTTTTGGCATTGTCAGGAATGGTGCTCAAAATTCTCCTATTGAATCTCTGTAAATCTCTAAACTCTCTTAATTAAATCTACTCTTTCTCAAGCACCAGCATTAAAGCTAATACCAACTATTTCTTTTTCAAGGTTATTGCATTTCTACTTGGTTTAATTACTAGTACTGTAACAGAGCTGTTTTCTACTATTTGTTTTCTTGAACTACAGAAATACAATATTTCCATTGCATTATGGGTTATATGGAATTTTCTGCACTGGTCTATGAAACTATCATTTAAAATATAATTTTCATAGAAAAATGCTTTTCAATTCTGATACAACTCATAACAATGTATGAAGATGCAAAACATGCACAAAAAGTAACTTCCATTTGAATGTTATTTACATGTTTCAAAACACTTTTATTATATACATTGCTTTATTATAGTTCCAATATTTACCAGCTAATGGGTATATATACATGTCCCTTTATCCCTCTTACTCTCAGTTCCTTCATATCAAAAGTGAATCATACACACATAACTATTTCATATATAAGTAATAACACTACCTATGACACAAAATAAACAGTCATTTTATTCAATAAATATTTATTTAGTGGTTATTTTGTGCCATCTATTCTTCTGGGCACTATGGTCCCACAGATAAAGGATATTTCTGCCCTCAAAGAGTTTGGATTTCTGTGAGGAGAAAAAATAACACACATACACACACAAATATCCAGAAAAGTAGATACAAAATTTATGCAATCTGAATCCAATTAAAAAATTGAATTGCTAACAAAAGTTGCCTCAAGGAAATATCATTGTTTCCTCTGCTATTTAAATATCCTATATGTGGTCCTGTTTGGTTGAAGGTACCTAATGTTCAAAGCCACATAGATAGAATGTACATCCAAGGTCTGAAATTAGGTTTTGAACTCTAAAGCTTCTCTTTTCTCAGCCCGAGACATCTGAATTTCAACAAAATTTACTTCTGGAACTTGACCATAGTCATATTGTGCTCATATTGGTCTGGGCAAAGCTAAGGTTCATGACTCCTACAGACAGGAAAGATGGCTGATGAAACCAACAATTAATTCTACTGCTAAATGGCAGAAGGAGGATGAAAATATAGTATTCAGGTTGCCATTCTTGGAGAGGTGTGAGAGAAAAGATAAAACAGAATAGAGCTGAGGATCATGAAAATTGGGAGAGAAACAAAACACTTGAGGGAACCATAGAAATTTACAAAGCAGATGCTATATGGTTACTCAAAATCAAATATAAAAACACTTTATTATTATCTTTATTTCTACTGGCTAGTTTGATACTGGCATAATATAACAGATCAAGGGTTGGCTGTGAAGTCACAAAGTCTTAGGGCCATACTATTTTTGTCACCTATTAATTGTATTTAGCCATTGACAGTCTACTATGAGCCTCAAACTTCTTGTCTATAAAATGGGGAACCCACCTTTCAAGGTTTATCCATTTATTAAAAAGCATCATCTACTAGGTTTCAGGTAGCACTTTAAATACTAGTGAATGTAAAGACATAACTAAAAAAAAATCCTGCCTTTGAAGAATGACATTCTATTGGGAGAATACAACATTTAAACACAGAAATCAATGCAAAATAGGTAGAAAAATGCAAAGTAATTTCTAGGGAGAGGGCACTAGCACCGTTGAGGAAATTAGGACAGGCTTCATTTGGTTGATGGTACTTGAGCTGGGCATTGTTGGAAACAGAGAATTACGTGAGGTAGAAGTGAGGAGAGAGAACATTCTAATCATGGGGAGCAACCTATATAAAGCTTTGAGGACAAGAAAATAGATATTATATTTAGGGAACAGCAAGTAATCCAGTTGACGTAAAACATACACAGAATAAAAATATATAATGAGCTATAATCAATCTATAAATTGATATTTATTAAGTGCCTACAATGTGCCAAGTGTTGTGCTAAGTGCTCAAACCTTGGCCAAAGCCCAATTGTTAAAACCAAACAGGTTTGTTGTAGAGATTAGATTTAAAAAAAAATTGTAAGATTATGTGAGAACCTTAAATGCTATCTATGAATGCCCTCCATCCTCATCTTTTTTATTAGGACTCAAAGATAATTTTCCCCACTGCTTAAGAAATGCTTCTTTTTCAACATCAGCAGATCAGAGCAATTATTTTTTATCATCCCCACCTCAACTGATCGCCAAATCCTAGAGAGATGGATTGGTGGAAGAGGAATGGAAAATGATAAAATAATTTGGCAGCATCTTGAAATATTGCAGTGTAGCTACAGATAGAATAGAGTATAAACATTCCCCAAATTTCACCTAAACTAAAAGTATATGTTAAAATCCTCATGGGAGCAGGGACACATCAAACATCTCACTCTTTCTATTTTGAACTCATTTGCTCCAACCTGTCTTCACTGCTATAGTAGGTCTACGTTATCTGAGATAGACCACCATTACTCAATTACTTTTTTTTTTTAACTAGTCAATTACTTTTAAATTCTGCCAGGCTTCAAGGAGTGACCTTGTTGAAAGAAAATATAGCTCCCTATTTACTCTATTACACTTTTATGCCCCTCCAAAATGCTTGCTATCTCCATAGCCAACCTTTTACAATATAAGACAACTCATCTCCTTGGTATGTGGTATTTACACAACCAGCCACTCACAATAATGATGCTTTTGGATCTTGAACATAACCATTTATTTAACAAACTAGGAAACTATAGTATTATAGATAATAATATAATAGAGCAAAAGCATAAACAATGTAAATATCATAATATGTAAACAAATCCAGATCCTACACTCCTTATGCAAATAAAAGGACTATGAACAAAATTAAACACACATTTATAGGATCCTGTCAGGGAAGCTTGTGAATGAAAAAATAGATGTGGTTAGAGTTACTCACAACTCAAAATTGCAGGCTTTAATGTTATTGTTTCTTCTAGAAATGTTTGCACCCCAAGAAACTGCTTCCCTCTTCACCACTCTAAAATTGATATTTTCCATTCTTGACTTGAGCAGTTATGTGGTACAACAAATGGGAAAAGAGCTGGATCTGAAGTCAAGAAACCTGTGTTCAAATCTGTTATCAGACACTTAAATAGCTGTGTGATCCTGGACAAATCACATAACTGTTTGACTCAGTTTCATCATCTGTAAACAAAAGCACTCCAAGATCTCTGTCAAGAAAACCCCAAATGGGGTCACAAAGAATCAGATGTGACTGTAAAGAACTGAAACGCAGTTCTTCACTTAGGGACATTCTCTTCTCTCTACTCCAATATAATCATCAGAAGTTTTTTTCAGTTAATTATCACTCTTCAAGTTCATTTAGAAAAAAAGTATTTGCTCTTCATATGACCAATATTTCTCTTTAGGTCAGTGATATTAAAAATTCATCAAACTATTTATAGGAAATACAGACTACATAAGAAAATTATTCCCTTTCCCAGATGCTGTGTTGGTCAGTGAGACACCTATTTCAGTATTTCAGTTCTCTAAGCTGGTTGAATAGATTACCAAAACATCTGCAAAGCCATTTCTGATTTTCTTTATCCATCAAGAAGTGGCAGCAGATAGCACAATCTTTTATGAGAAATTCTGCCTCTTACTCAACTTAGGTGGAACTGACAGGCAATAGTTGCCATTGGTGGTCTTGGCCAATGAAGTAAATTTCCTCTCCAGCCAATCAGAAATCACCCAAGTGAAGCTTTCTATTGATTAATAGCTTTTATGTGCCACAGTTCAGTTTAGTGAATGCAGATTTTCAACTCTTTCTTCTCAGATTTCACTTCTATTCCCCACCTCACTGTGTCTTCTCATAGCCAGTAGCACTTAAATGAGAGCATTTTGACACCTCTTTTACTTTAAAACATCAAGACTCCCTAAGTATGTCCCCTATCCAGGTGGTAGTTTTTCTTAAAATTATAACTTAGTTGGTTTCTCAATTTCCCTGTCTCTCTCCCCTCTCACTTTCAGTCTGTCTGTTTTCTCTCTCATAAAACTTAATGAAACTATGCTTTAAAGTTCTAAAGGCTTCGACATGGTCTTCTTTTTGGTGTCCTTGAATTTTTCCTTATATTGAGGTTATTCTATTTTTTAATCAGTAAAAGATCTTCTCTACCTCTTCCTGACATTAAACTGTTCATACAAAAAAGGAGAATCACTCCACATTTTTGAGATTCAGTTCCTAACATCTGTATTATGGAATATTTTCTTTTGTAAAGTGCTTAAATCTTACTTGAAAATTATCTTTTCATATGTGTATGTGTATGTATGTATGCATATATGTATAGACATATATTCTAAGAGTATATATTAGAATGAAATTATTTTCTAGTCCTGTTAGATATAACTAATAATATTTGAATCCTTTGATGATTAATGCAAACATTTTCCTCCCCAAGAATACCTTTTCTGTTCCTTTCATTACTGAACTAGCTTACTAATCCTACAGGGTCCATGAACTTTGCATAGATATAGAATGACAGTATGAACAAAGTGGCTTTCTCTTCTCAATGTGGCAGTGACCCACGCCTGATCCCAGCCAACAGGATTATCCATGCCAATGGCTGCCTAGGCAGGTAGTGGAGTGAAGCTGGTCAGGTGAATCTCTCATTTGTAACTTCCTAGGAGTTACTTACCTCTCTAGCTTGCATGCCCAGTAGCAGTCTGCATGGCAGGGACCACGCTTAATTGGGCCCATTGAAGCCTCCCTCCAGATTGAGCCAGTGAAGCCTGAAGGTTTCTTCTTGTAGCTTGTTTGATATGGTTTTTGTCTGGGCTATTCTTTCTGCTGTTGGAAGCATGATATCCCTTATTTTTCCATGATCTCTATCACCTTTAAAAACAAGGCTAGCACAATGTCATGGTGTTCGTGCTCACATGGCTGGAGATCCGAACCTCTGTGGGCAAGGGCACACATAGGCCCATAGCCCTGGGAAGGGGGAAGGCCATGTATTCTTCATGAAGATATTTCTTTGCTGCCTGGTAGAGGGAATATCCATTACAGGATGGAAGACAGCAGCAGTGACCTACTACCCTAATAAGTCATGCCCAGAGGCTCAGCATTTCGTAACATGCCTGCCCTTCTTTTTGAAGGCTCATTGGTACAGTACAAGGCAGTGTGCTATAGTTAAAAGTGTGTTGGATTTAGAGTGTGAAAGTTTAGATTTGTTTATCAGTTCTGCTATATTCTGCCTGCATAACCTTGGGCAATAAATTAACCTCTCTGGGCCTGTTTCACGTCTGTAAAATAAAATGTATGAATGGATAGCTTCTCATTCTCCTCTAGCTTTAAATCTATAATCCTATGTTTCTTACTCCTGCCTGGAAGCTAATTTTCTTTTCTTCCTGAACTTCCTAACCCACCATTTCCCCATGCATGGCCCCTTGCCCACAGATTCCAGCTTCTTGTTCATTCCGGGATCTCATATTGAGTTCTGTCTTCATCAATCATGTCATCCTCCTGTTTGCATAAATTATGATCTGCTTTAGGGGAAAAAATGATGGAAGCACTAGTCCAAATGTTGCAATTCAGCTTCTCAATTCTGGGAAACCACAGCAGCAATTATACCAGAAGGAAACGGGGATCTCAAGTGATGGCAACTTATTAAGGATAATAATTATGATTACTATTATTGTCATTATTATTTTAAAAAGGGAAATGATCAAGTCATAAAGGGCATCGTTTGGCCTGGAGGCTATAGATTACATGTGCAGTAATACAGAAAATATCCCTTATCTCTAGAAATCATTGTGTTTATTATGTGGCAATATGTCAGGTACTGAGCTAAACAAGGTTCATACAAAAGCACAAGTGAAATAGAGTTGGCCTTCCAAGAGCTTAGACATATACAGAAGTATGTATTAAATTATTTATAACCTTATAAATAGCATTAACAGCAAAATTTCCTTCCATCAATCCTGATTTAAAAGTACCCATATTCTAGCAAAAAAATCAAGGAAAACACTATGAGCCTAAGAGGCAGAGTCATTCAACAAGTCAATTAGCAAGTCTTTCTTGAAACCTTACTTTAGGCTCATATTAGTGAAGTCCTGGCATGCTACAAGTGCCTCTGCTGGCCAGAGGATCTTGCTCCATTCCCCCTTTCCACTGAGCCTGAGGACAGTTTTTGTATACCCCTCCCTACTGTCCAGTGGGAGCACTTCCTCTCTCTGCTCTCTGGGGTAATGGGGGAGGAGGGGAGCATGTCACAGGAGACTTGAAGGCACACTTTGTTCACGTGATCTCTAAAAGATTTGCCAATGCTGCTCTAGTCCAATCCACGTTCTAATATCTGAGACTTCAAAACAAATGCAGAAACTGTGGTCTGGAGATATGGTAAGATCCACTTCCCTAGAGAAAAGCAAGCAAAAAAGTAAATATATTTTGGCTATGCTAGAGAGGGGATTCCTTGCCTTCATAGATTCACATTTATCTTTGCCAAAGTCCTTTAAAACACTCCCCTTTCATCATTTTATGAAATTTAATGTGGAAAATGCTACAAATCCTATTTTAAATAGTGGACCCCCCAGTAATCACTCTCACTAACCAATATTTTTTTGAGTCTCATCACTTTACTTCCTCATTATTGATACAGTGCCTTGTCTGCAGCTTATTTGGATGAGCCTCTGTTGACACTGACAAGGAAGCACTCTCCCCTTTCTTTCTTCTGCTTTATCCCCAAAGTAGAAAGCATATTTCTATTTGAAAAAGTTTTCTTATTCTTGGTCTCGAGTTATACAAACTCATCTATATCCAGAGGTATGTATTAAAACTCAAAGAGAGTAATTAAAAAAGAAGTAAATGCGTTTTAACTCTGATACCTTTACTAGATGAGAATATTTTTTTTTATCAATTAAGTATCAAGTATAAATGCATTTGGCTGCTTTGGTATATAGTGGGGACCACTTAACTTCAGTCAAAATCTAGATGGTATATTAGAGAAAGTTGTACCTTGGACTTTATCCCTTAGAAGTCCTTCAGTATTTCCCAGAATTCCTTTTAATTTCTCCATCAAGTTGCATGATCATGTTTTGCTTATAAGTTTGATATAAGCCATTTCCAAGAATTCCTTTTAATTTCTCTACCATGTTGAGTGGTCATGTTTTGTTTATAAGTTTGCTGTAAGCTGTGCCCTCTCTCTCTTCTCTCACAACCAGGGCTGGGTTAGCTATTTTTTAAATTTAGTTATTATTAATAAACTTTATAAAATATAGTAGTCATTGTATATTAATTTTAATCTTTACAATGGTCACTACTGAGTAATTCTGGCTACATGACCCTGGAGAAATCTTTTAGTCTCTGCCTGCCTTAGTTTTCTCAAATGTAGCAAGAGAATAACAGCATCTACCTCCCATTGTTATTGAAAGGATCAAATGGGATAACAGATATGAAATTCATTGTCCAGATTTAAGCATTAACAAAATGTTAGCCTTTATGTATTAAAACTAGGTTTTCCTGTTCAAAAAGAGATTTGGTTAGATAGTCACTAAGCCCCCTTTCAACTCTGAAATTATTACAGGTTTGTACATTTTAAAATATTATTTTCTAGAAATGGGAACATTAAAACTTTGAAGATATTACAAAGTCTAGGGAGAACCTTTCCCTCAGATTCTCTTATCACCCAAACTCACACAAATATCATGTGCATAGGAAGTTGGAAAGAATTGTTTTTAAAACCAAATTAGTATCCAACCTGAAATAAGGCTCTCATTGAACCAGAAAGAAAAGAGCACAAGTAGAATTCAGTCTTCTCCTGTACTTTGAATATTTATTTTCTGGTAAGCCTCCCGGTCCCAAAGCTTAACTAATTATTCATTTTCATCATCTCTGATATAATTTAAATATAGACATGGCTAGTCCATGTTGGTAAACTATCTTTCATTTCTGCCTGATTTATTTATTTTCTCTCTTCTATACTGAATGGAAGACTTCTCAATTTTAACTTATCATAAAGTTGAAGTAACATGACCCACTTTCCATTTTGCAATACAGTATGAGTTGCTCTCCTTCGCCATCTTCCTCTGAGCCTGATGTGTCTTAGCATGAATGAGATTGGTGTCAGATAGGCTGGAAATTGCTCAGTAGACAATCAAATGGAGGCACTTCTTATCCTAGTATAATTCTACTAACATTGAGCCTGGAAGGAGTCAAGTCAAGTTATACCTCTAAAATGGCACTCTGTAGACCTGAAGGAAGAAGCTGGAACGTCTAAAAGATTTGTTAATGATACTTAAATAAAGAGGTTTCAAATGATATATCAAGCCACAAACTCAAGCGTTGATTCGTCACTGTGAGTTTAATGGAGGCACGTGTCCCCAGGTCCTAATACATGGACTAAGGAAATTCTGTATGTGCTCATGTCCCTGTACAGAAGTTTTCTTTTTTGCTTTGTTTTGTTTTCATAAGGAGTAGTAGGTGGGATTATAGACTTATAATTACATTATTTCAATGATGTTTTCCATGTTTCAAGTCCTATTATCTGGGTCGACCATTAATTCATCTTTAACTTGGGCAATGAAAATGTAAATCACTTGTGATTTAATAGCTGACGTTTTGGGACAGAAAACCTGAATCCAGTTCTTCCTTACAGCTAACTCATACTCAATGTCCATGTAATCTTTTTATCTCTATATTTCCCTCCAGAAACACATACATATATATCCATGAATTTATATTTGTATATGCATATATGCGTAAATATATTTGCATAGGTTTAGTTAAATATATACAAAATATGCATAATATAATACATCTGGTAATGTATTTGCATATATACACAAAAGTATGGGCTAATAGATTGAGTTTACTAGGTAGAGGGCCAGTAAAAAGGGAAGTCTGCTCTCCAAGAACAGGAATAATGGTAGGATCAATAGACTGGGTCAAGGGAAGATCTCTTCCCTCCTTCTTTTTCTCTCCCTCCTCCCTACCTCCTTTCTCTTCGTCTTGTTCTCCCTCACCCTCTGTATCTCTTCTCTCCCCTTTCTCTCAAACAAACAAACACACACACACACACACACACACACACACACACACACTCACACTCATATACCACACCACAAATGGACATTCATGAGAAGAGTTTCAGAGACTTATAATGTATAATGTTGATACATCTATATTTTTGGTATATGTTACACACAACAGAAATATAAGTTATATTTTCATTTTTTATGTCCACATGAATGTTTATGAATTTGAGTTAGTGAGAATAAAATCCAAATCTATTTAAAAAAGAAACAAAAGTTTTGTCCTTCTGACTTGTCTTAAAGGTTTTACAATTTTGACCACTCATTCTTGGAAAACATTGCCTCCTCTCCAAGCATTTTATGAAACTACTCTCTCTTGGTTCACTTAATGTCAGTCTAAACATTTTCCCAATCTTGTTTACTGATTCTTTGTCGTATCGTACGCTTCTTTTTTTTTTAAACCCTTACCTTCCATCTTGGAGTCAATACTGTGTATTGGCTCCAAGGTAGAAGAGTGGTAAGGGTAGGCAATGGGGGTTAATTGACTTGCCCAAGGTCACAGAGCCGGGAAGTATCTGAGGCCACATTTGAACTTAGGACCTCCCATCTCTAGATCTGACTCTCAATCCACTGAGCTACCCAGCTGCCCTCCAATCATACCCTTTTTAATGTATGTGTTCTACAAAGTTCTATCCTATGTTTCCTTTCTTAATTGGTATGTAACTTGTATATAGACCTTATGATCTTTTATAGCTTTCATTGTCATTCTGTTAACTCCAAAATCCATAATCTACCAATGATGTCTCCTTTAAGCTTTAGTCCTGCATCACTATTGCCTTTTGGATGTTTCAATTTGGATCCTCTCTAAAGACCTTTCAAACTCTAGCTATCCAAAACAAAAATAATTTTCTTTCCCCTAAAAATCATCCACTTCTAACCATTCCCATTTATGAGAATCATCATTTTATTGTTCTAATCTTGATATTATCCTGGAATCCTCACTTTTCCTAACCATATATATCTAAGCATTTTCCAAAAATTGGTATTTCTTTTTTTTTGTCTTGAAGTGCCCTTATTTTATTTTTTTAAAATTTAAACATTTATTAATATTCATTTTTAACATGGTTACATGATTCATGCTCCTACTTTCCCCTTCACCCCCCGCACTCCCCCCACCCATGGCTGATGCATATTTCCACTAGTTTTGTCATGTGTCCTTGATCAAGACCTATTTTCAAATTGTTGGTAGTTGCATTGGTGTGGTAGTTTCGAGTCCACATCCTCAATCATGTCCACTCCAACCCATGTGTTCAAGCAGTTGTTTTTCTTATATTTTTCCTCTCCTTTGAAAACATGTCTCACCTTTCACTCCTCTCTGCTTACGCTGCCAGGCTCCCAAAACATCTTATTAAATTACTGAAACTCTCCTAAAATGGTCTCGAGGTGTCTAACTTTGATCCATTTCAGTTCATCCTCTCAAGTAGGGATGTTAAGCATATGTCCCCAGGCTTTCTGTGGATTTCATACTCCCAATTACTTCCTGAACAAGATTAAAATGCAATTGAAAATAATTAACAATATAAACAAAAATACTATGAACATAGAAAATAACACATTAAACCCTGTGTCCCACATGGTTACTCATGTATAAATTAGTGACCCCCCTTTTCTATTTTTGCATGACACTATTGGTCCAGACTCTTTCCAGATAATTTTCCAGATCTCACAATATCACTTGCCTACTTGATAAAATTCATTGATAAGTCTCCTTATTGACTTAAAGATCATAGGAGGAAAACACTGTAGCTTTTAAAGCCTTTAATAACTTTGCTCTCTCAATGCAATTTGTTAATTTCACTTGAAATTACCCTTCCTCCTAAAGCCTGTGATCTAAGCCAAACTGGCCTTCCTTTTCCTCCCATAAGACATTCTATCTCCCATCTTCATTACTTTGCATTAGCTTTCCATTATGCCTAGAAAATACTCTGCCTCATAGAATCCCTGAGTTCCTTCCAAAAATAGTTTAATACATCCAAAAACATTTTAGGCTCTTCCTTCAGTATGAACATTTCCTGGCAATCTAAATATCTAGTATCCTTCCTCTAAAATGACTTGGTATTTTACTGCTTTGCCATTATCTATCTATATCTATGTATAAATAGATGATGATGAAGGTGATGATGATGATGGTGATGATGGTGATTTAATGCAGCTTGAGCCATACAGGCATTGCTCACCTAATATGGAAACACCCTTTATATTAGGTTCTCCTACAATATAGATGAGAATAGTCTCCTTTAATTAACTGCATAGGCAAGAAAGACTGAACTACTAACACTAGACATAGTAAGATAAAAGGGTACTCAATTTCAAGCTCTTTTTTAACATTAATTTCTTCCAGATTATATGTTATTTTAAGTTCCTACCTTCCATTTTAGAATCAATATAATTTATTGGTTCTAAGGAAGAAGAGTTGTAAGAGTTAAGTAGTGGGGTTCAATGTCTTGCCCAGGGTCACATAGCTAGGACATACCTGAAGTATCAGGCCCATCTCCATGTCTGACTATTTTTTGAATCACCTACCTACCCCAAGATTACATGTTTATTCAATTCTCAATAATTATTTTCTGCCATTTTGTAATCCATGTTCTTGCCCTCTCTCACAAGAATTACTCCCTCCACAAAATGTCAGGTAATACGATAAATGTACATGTATTATCATACAATATTTAATTCTATATTCAACACAGTATAAAAGAATATGATGAAAGAACATCATTCATACCATGGAAAAAATACATGGAGAAAGTAAATTCTATCCCTTTCTTCCCTTATTCCCACTAAGCTTCTAATTCCCTAGAAGTTAAGATAGATTTGTATTGCTGACTGTGTGGGAGTGTTATTCTCTGTTTGAGCTAATCCTGATGAGAGTTAGGTTCAACAATAACCTGCAGGTTCTGTATCTAAGATGGTGGACTAGAAGCCAGGAAGCTCAAAACCACCATGAAAATCCCCTCTAGCCAATCTGAAAATAACATTAGGGAAAGAATTCAGGAGTGAAAGAACAAGCAAAGATACATAGGAAAGCAACTTTCATGCAGAGAACATCTGGAACACTGGGGTGAGAGAGGAGCATTACTAGAAGGAGGGAGGCTGTAGCAAGGAGTAAGGACCAAAACAACAGCAAGCCCCAGTTACTCCACATATTCTGTTCCAGGTTCCAAAACTGGGCTCAAGCCAACATCCAGACCTTGAGACCCTGCTTGGGCCAATAGTGGTCCAACACAACACACACCCCTTTAAGTTCCCAGTAAACCTGTGGTTAGGTCCAGAATTCCAGTCCAGGGAAGTTTGTGCAGTTTGAACTGTGTGGGCCCAGATGAAGGCCAGGAGTCCTAGCCCGGGATTTTGGTGAGGACATACATCCTGGTTTGTGGCAATTGGCAGGGGCAGTCCCCAAGGTGTTGACTTGAGGGAGCCTGGCTGACCCTTGCCAAAGCTTAAGGCAGAGCTCCAAGGCAGGGCAGGCTATGTGCCTATCTGATCAAGCTGAGAGTGAGAACAAAAGCTTACACCCAAGCCTGAGACTAGAATTTCAGCTATCATCAGTCTCAACATTCCCCTTTCACATCTAGATAAACCAATAAATAAATAAATATACAATAAAGCAGTAAAAGAAGTGAATGAAATCTTAGAAAAGTTAGAATTAGTAGATCTCTAGAGAAAATTGAATGTCAATAGAAAGGAATATGACTTCTTTTCAGCATTACATATCTCACACACAAAAACTGATGATTTTTTTAGGGCAGTAAAAACTTGACAACAAAATACTGAAAAGCAGAAATAATGAATGCAACTTTTTCAGATCATAATGCAAAAATATATTCAATTGAGTTTCATGGAAGATAAACCAAAAATTAATTGGAGACTAAATAATCAAAGGCTAAAAAATGGGTGGATTAAAGGAAAAATTATAGAAATAATCAATAATTTTGTTAGTGAGAATGACAATGAAGAGAGAACATATCAAATATATATGGGATACAGCCAAAGCAGTAGTTAGGGGAAAATTCAAATCCCTTAAAGCTTATATCACTAAACGTGAGAAAATTCAGATCAATGAATAGGGACATACAACTAAAAAACTAGAAAAAGAACAAATTAAAAAACTTCATTAAAAGACTAAATTGGAAATCCTAAAAATTAAGGGAGAAATGAATAAAATTAAGAGTAAGAGAACCATTGACCTAATAAAGACTAGAAATTGGTTTTATGAAGAAAAAACAAATAAAATAAACAGTGTTTGGTTAATTTTATTAAAAAATGAAAGAAGAAACTCAAATAATCAGTATCAAAAATGGAAAGGGTGAACTCACCACTAATGAGGAGGAGATTAAAATAATCATGAGGAACTATTATGTCCAATATATGCCAAAAATTTGATAAGCTAAGTGAAATAAATGCATTTTTACAAAAATTCAAATGGCCCAGATTAGCAAGAGAAGGAAATCTTGTCTTATTTTAGAAACATTTTAAAACTACCTTTCCTCCCCCAATCAAATGGTGACAGGACTTGCTGGCCCAAGAATCTCTCTCACCTCACTTTTCCTAAAGATAGCTGCCTAAGGTGGTCAACAACATCCTGAAAAGTAGACGCTCCTCCATACAGGATCTATTGTCTCTGGCGGAGGGCACTGCATGTAGTTTTAAGTGGGAGGCCATGGCACTGTACAGTCTGAGGGGGTGAGGCACTGCAAGTGGTCTCTGAAAGGTTCTAAAGGGTTTGCCATCACTGTTTATACCTTTCTATTTCTTCCTTTTCTCTTTTACCATATATTTTCTTTCCATAACTTGATTTCATTTTTGAATATCAGTCCATCCTATTCTGCTTCCTTCTTTCTTTCTATGTATATTCCTTTATATTGCTCTTATGAAGTAAAAGTTATTATGTATATTATGTACTTATAATATCTTATATATTTTAAGTACCTTAAGTACTTAGATATCACACAATTCTTAAGTACATTATCATTTTCCCAGGTAATGAATGTACTCAATTCAAACTTATTGAAACCCTTAAGTTTTCACTTTACACTTTTTATGCTTTTCTTGAGAGTCATATTTATTCATTGAATTTTCTTTTAAGCACTGCTTTTTTAGTCAGGAAAGTCTGAAATTCCCTTATTTTTTTGAACGTGAAGTTTTTTTTTTTTTCCTGGAGGATGATACTTAGTTTTTTTGCATATATAATTCTTGGTTGTACTCCTGGATCTTTTATCCTTTGGAATATAATAATTCATGTCATCCAGTTCTTTAATGTAGAAGCTGCTAGGACCTATATAATCCTAACTGTGACTCCGTGATATTTGAATTGTTTCCTTATGGATACTTGTATTGCTTTTTTCCCTTGACCTGGGAGTTCTGGAATTTTGCTATAATATTCCTGTGGCATTTTATTTTGGGGTCTCTTTCAGGAGGTGATTGGTGGATTCTCTAAATTTTGGGTTTTTCTTTCTTTTTTGACTATATCAGGGTAGTTTTCACTCATGAATTCTTCTAATAGAATGTCTAGGCTTTAAGAAAATTTAATTGTGGCTTTCATGTATTCCAGTGATTTTTATATTGTTTTTCCTGGATAGTTTTTCCAGGGAAGTAGATTTTTCAGTGAGATAGTTTAGATTTTCTTCTATTTTTTTTTATTCCCTTGATTTTGTCTTCTTGTTTCCTGATGTTTAATGGTTTCATTAGCTGCCATTTGTCCAATTCTAGTTTTAGGGAGTTATTTTCTCCCTTGAGTTCTTGTGTTTCCATTTCCATTTGACTAATACTACTTTTAAAAGACTTGTTTTATTCAGCAATTTTTTTTGCTGATTTCCATTTGGCCCACATTATTACTTAGGGTATTATTTTTTCAGTGTCTTTTTGTGTCTCCATTTCTTTTTGGCATATGTAGGGAGTTGATTTCCTCAGTGATTTTCCACCAGCTATTGAGTCTTTCTGTCAATTCTTTTATTTTTTTTTACTTTTTAGACTTAATTTCCAGTTCTTCCAGGTATTCTTTAGGGGTTCTTTCTCACTTTATTTTGATGCTTCACATGTTTTCTTTTGAACACTGTTGTCCTCCTCTTAGTTCATCTTTTGGTTTTCTTTGTCACTAAATTAACTTTTTTAGTTTTTCCTATGTCTTTTGCTCATTTAGCTAGTTATTTTCACCCATTATCCTCTAGAGTTGTTGAGATACTTCTCTAAGAGTTCTGGAATTTATGTTCTCTGGGATAAAGAATTAGATGTACTTATTCAAGTTTGCAGAGTAACATTCTCTGGCATTTAGAGTGAACCCAGCTATCTTTATTTCCCAAGATATGTCTATCAAGAGATAGACCCTGCTGCTTGCTCTGAGGTGGCTTGTGCCTATTTTGTTTAGCTAGATATAACATCTCATGTTAACAGTTCCCCAATTGTTTCACCATCTTGGCTGATCCCTACTCTTCTGTTTCCCAGTCTCTGCTAAGTGGCTTATATCCACCACTACTTCCCTTCCTCAGGTGCTCTGCTACCATGTGAGAGTTTAGGTTTCCTTACCTCTCTGACTTTCCTTCCCATTCCAAGTGGCATAGGCTGGCCCAATCCTCCACCCTAGCCTCTCTGTCTACTATACTTGTGTTGATCGGATCAGGATGAACTTATTCTGCAGCTTCATTGACTTTAGCTGAGTAGCAGTATGTTGTGCATGATGTAGATTCTGTTTGCTACCACATCCGCTATACTACCTAGACTACTTTCTCTTCTTATCTCAGGAAGATGTATTCCTTTTTCTTCCCTTTGTTTTGAGGCAATTTATTTTCTTTTTGTGTGTGTGCATAGAGGGATCAGGAGAGAAGAACATTCTTTACTCCTCCATCTTACATCCTAGAATACAACTCCTATACAGTCAATTGTTGACTCCCCGAGTTGAATATAAGCTACATGTCACTAGTTTGCTTTGTTTTCATAAATTTTTATTACTATTCCCAACTACACATTAAATATTTGATAAACAATTCTGATTAATTAATTGATTTGCATGAAGATAAATTAAAGGGAACACAGAATTGGTATAGTGAGAAAATTGTTGGATGATTGGACAGGCATCTATAAGATGTGGTTCAAAGGTTTTCAGGCTTGGCTCTCAGACTTCCCATTTGTATGACATTGAGCAAGTTACTTAACCTTTCCAAGCCTCAGTACTTCATCTGTAAAATGAAGGTAGGAAAGGTTAACCGATCCAGATGGAAATGCATACTCTTATAAATTGGGGATATTTAGCTGTGGGGAATAAAAGATTTAGGAATACATGAAAACATATATTATTTAAAGGAATATTAGATGGAAAATGGATTGGGCTTGTTCTCTTTGACTTCAGAGGAAAGATGTAAGAGCAGTAGTATAAATTTAAAAGACATATTTAAATTTAGTATTAGGAAACCTCTCTACCAATGAGAAATATCCCAAAGGGAAGGGCCTACCTGCAGAGGCAATGCATTTTCCCCATTTAGAGTATTGATATAGAAAATATCAAATGGACACTTCCCAGGTATGTAACAAAGCTTCCTTTTCTCTCCCTCTCTCATTTCATAATTCCTAGATTTCATCCACTATGATATTCTTCTAATCTCTAGCCTGATGAAAAGGTGGCCTTTCTACTTACTCAGACCAATGCTTATCTGTGAACTTTTGATCATCTACCCTCCTTTCATCTTCATATACTTTCCCCACTATTATTTATACTTTCCCTCTAAGTTTTCAATTCCTTCCCATCTACTGGAGCTTCCTTGCTGCCTATAAATAGATTAGATGAGATAAAAAGTAATTCTTTTTATTCTCTCATGATTTTAAGTTATTGTCCTATGTGTCTATCCCTTTTCATAGTCAAACTTTTTGAGAAAGATTTCTACATTTCATGTTTCTACTTGGCTTACTTTAATTTTCTTCTTAATGCTCTACAATCCAACTTCTTATCTCCAGACTTACTTGAAATGACTCTTACAAAGCTGCTACTTATCTCTTATTTACCAATTCTAATAGTCTTCTCTTAGGACTTTTTCTTTTTGACCTCATTGTAATAAGACACTGTTAACTATTCTCTCTTCCAGGACATTCTCTCCTCTATAGCTTTTCACTATTTTCCATGGTCTTGATTCTCCTGCCTAATAGCTTCTTCTTTGTCTCTTTTGCAACTCTATCCTTGTCACATGCATTTAATGTGGACATAACCTTGACTTTGCCCTTTTGGTTCACCTCTTTTCTCACTATATTCTTACTTAGTCAATTCATCAGCTCCAGTGAATTCAGTTTCCTCTCCATGCAAATGATTTCCAGATTTATTTAGCCAGTCCTACGCTCTTTCAACAACTACAATAACAAATCAAAGCTACCTCTTAGAAACTTTGAACTGGATGTCCTTAAATCATTTCCAGTTCAATATATTCAAAATAGAACTCATTATCTTCCCTCTCCCTTGTATTCAAACTATTTCTGAAGTTTTCTATTACAATTGAGAACAGCATTATTACTCTAGTCATTCAAGTTCAAAACAGACATACCTAGAATAATGTCTCTCTCATAACCTCAGCCTTTTAGAATCCCTGACTTCTATTAAAAAACATGTAAAAATGTCCTCTTTTTCAGGACACATTTTCTAATTTTGCTAGGTATTTTTTTATCTTTCCCTTTAATATTACTTTCCATTCCCTTTGAAGTATCTTCTAAAGATACTTCTATAAGTATCCTCATGACTTATCCATTCTTGTCTCCCATATCAGAAAGTAAAGTCTTTGTAGAAAATAACTATTTTTTTTTACTTTTGCTTTTTTTCCTAGCAAGTGATTTGGACAGTTTTTTGCATCCAATGAGCAGTTAATAAATTCTTCTTGATTAACTGATTGTTTGATTCTATACTTTCAACATCCGTTAAAGGTCTAAAAATTCCAATTTTATAAAGATGAAATTATAAAGCCCTAGAAAAACAGTATTTACCTTTGGAAAGTACTTTAAATATTTCTCCTGCAATCTTTTTCATACCCATTATGTCACATAAAGAATATACATATTTATTTAGAATAATGTAAATAACATTTTTAGTTCAAGCTGAAATAAACATAAGGAGAGAGAGATTTTTTTCCTTCTCTTAAAAGTTGGCTCCCAGGTCAAATATGTCAGTTGGAAAGTAAAAAGCACTGGTTAACATATGGGTAAAAACACATTGCATTCTGCATGAGGACTAGATGTGTCTCTACTGTCCCATTGAATAAGATAGAATAAATTGGAAAAGTTATTAGGAAGCATCTCTGACTAATTAGTTTTCAAATTCCTGTCCCTCTCACTTTGGACCATATTTCTACTAAATATTTTTATAATTAATTTTAGTATTATTGTTTCTATTCAATGTCCACCCCCTTTATCTGACTTCTCTTATTCTGTTTAAGCCAATTATATTTCTTCTTTTCATATATTATCCTTCTTACATTAATTTCCCTCTTCCCTTCTTGATAATTTATCATTCTCAGGTGATTTTATTTCTGCCTTCTCAAAAATCACTTTTCAGTAACCTTGAGGCTCAGACTTCCCAAAGCAAGAAAGATTTTTTTTTCTGCATCTAAAGAATTTCAAGGTGCACTGCTCAGAATCTTTGAGGCTCACTTTTTCAATTTTAATGTTATGTGGAATATCCAAAGTACTTGTAACAAGCTTCATTACCACTGAGGATATGAGTGAAATTCCTTAAGTATACTCAAAGTCCAATTGAGAAAAAAGGCTTTAAACTGATAGAAGATTCAAGGTTAATCAAGTGATAATAATATCAATGACAAGTTTTAAGTATTTAAATTAAATGTATGAATTATTTGAGATTTAATTACTTTGTTTTGTTTTTCTGTTTACAATCAAAGTAACCCTGCTGGAGAATTGGTAGTCAGGAATTTACACTGACTCATCTGTAGCATCAATCAAATCAGAATATCCCCATTCCACTATGCATAGTAAATGACTAATATAGAATTATAAAGTTGTATAATCTATGAATTTTTTATCTGTGGTTGCCAAGGTCCCATGATGTCTGACCTCTACATGCTTACACTTAACAGAGAAACATTTTAACCAGCCTCTACATATTACCTAATATTTTATCCCATAAAAGAAATACCATTTCTTCCCTTCTTACTCAAATTTTAGGCATTCTTCAAGGCACTACACAAATCTTACTATATTTACCTTTCTAAGCAACTATATAGGCTTCTAATCTTCCGTGAACTTGCCTTTTTCACATATGATGGATGTACCCAAACTTTGATGGGCCAAGTCAAAAAGACCATATTTCTTTTCTCATTATTATTAATTTTATTTAATTAACTGATTTAGCATATTTTCCATAGTTACATGAATCATTTTCTTTCTCTCCTCTCCTCCCACCACAGTCAATGAACAATTCTATATGTCATTGATCAAGACCTATTTCCATATTATAAGTATTTGCACTAAGTTGATCATTTAGACCAGACCATATTTCTTAATCCAAGCCATTTGTTACTCTGTGGACTCCTGCACACATACTTTAGGTCCTTTATCTATAAAATGATGGAAATGATACACATATTAACAAAATGAATAGTTTTTTTTTCTAATAAAAAGGGAAATCTTTGAAAATTTTAAAGAACTAAAGAAGTGTGAGATTGTTTTTTGTTTTCTTCTCTTTTGGTTTTCTTGGCATCCAGTACATTATTATTTTCCATCACTCCAATTCTACCTAATTTGGATAAGAAACAAGGATACCCAGAACATAAGCCCAAGGTGTTTCTTGGTGCTTTTAAAGCTTTGAGTGAAAGGACTTGTTTACTCCTTTCACAACCCATATAAGTGGCATATATCAAGATACTGGCCTAGCAATTATTCTGGTTTCAGGAGTGCTTGCATTAAAGAATGTCAAAGGGGCAGTTGGATGGATCAATGGATTGAGAGCCAGGCTGAATGGGAGGTTCTAGGTTCAAATCTGGCCTCAGACAATTCCTAGTTGTGTGACCTTGATCAAGTCATTTAATCCCCATTGCCTACCCTTACTACTCTTCTGGCTTAGAACCAATACACAGTATTAATTCTAAGGCAGAAGGTAAGGGTTTAAAAAAAGAACATCAAAAGATCATAGTTCTAGAGAAAGAAATGCCGACATGAGCCACTTTATATAAAATTCATTTTTGAGATGAGGTTAAGTACAGGTTTTTTTTTAATTCTCAATCCCGGAGAACCAAATAATTAAAATGATGGAATGGTTCACATAGTTAAATATTGCTTGTTATGACAACATTTTTCTATTAAGTAAGGCTTTATAAAAGTGAAAAGAGTTACTTCTGGAATCAAAGAACCCCCTTTCATTGGAGTTCTATGAGCAGAAATTGACATATCATTTGAAGGGATAATGGAGAGTTGATTCACTTTTTTAAATCTTTAACTTTGAATCAGTTCTAAGTAAGAGTTTTAAAGCAGGATAATGGTAAGACTAGGCAGTGGGGGTGGGGGAGGATTTAAGTAACTTGCCCAGGTTCACACAGGTAAGAAGTATAGACACCTAACTGCCCCAATTTGATTTATTCTTTTATGTTAGATGGAATATATGACCTTCAAGTTTACTTAGAGTTTGTGTACTTCTGGGGTGTCAGCCCTACATCTGATCATTTTACCTTAGTCTTCGATACCTTGGTTGAGAAAGTTTCTAGCATGTCTGGTACCCAAGTTTCCCTCCTCTGAGTATTTGACTACCCTGATTTTACTTTGATTCACCCTTCCTAAAGGTGAATCAATGCATTCTTAGTGTCTTACTGAATATATTAAAATGTTAGGTCACCAGGGAATTGAACAATTATCAATCACCAATTAAAGAATAACCTCAAGTCAAAATCACTTTTATGGAAGTTTATTTACAAATGAGTAGAGGAAGAAGAAATAAGGAAATGAGAAAGATAAGATAGGATAAGTAATCTAACACACTAGGCAATTTGCTCTGATCCCCTAGTTCAATCCAGGTAGATCTAATTATCCCTCAGCCCAGGGAAATCCAGCCTTGATCCCAAGGCTGTAAAGTCAGAGTCATGAAGGACCTTGGAGGGGAACAAAGCAAAATCTTCAGCCGCAGAGTCTCTATTAAAAAGGAAGTACCTTAAGAGAAGTTCAAGAAATTCAGTCTTTACACTCATCATGTGGAATTCCAAAGGAAAGATTTAAAAACTATCTCACCAAGGTCCAGAGCTCCTACAAGTCCTGGTCACAAACCAGAAGAGCTCCTTCACATCCCATTCAAGAACCAGTAGAGGGGACCTGAGCTCATTGAGGTCTCTTTTTAAGGGGACCTCTTTTTTTGTCACTTCCTGTGCCTTCTTCTTAGTTTATGTGTCCAATCACAACAGATGTTTATCTTAGGACAGCCCAGGAGGCAGTCAGTAAATTCTGATTT
This sequence comes from Gracilinanus agilis, assembly GCF_016433145.1. Taxonomy (NCBI): domain Eukaryota; kingdom Metazoa; phylum Chordata; class Mammalia; order Didelphimorphia; family Didelphidae; genus Gracilinanus; species Gracilinanus agilis. The sequence goes on along the minus strand of NC_058131.1, from coordinate 20,367,172 downwards.
GTCACTCACTCTAGCACACATGGGTTAGAGACCTCCAAGCTTGTGAGTTAAGTGGAGATGTTTTCTTCTTTGGTGGTTAAATGTGAAGATGGGCAGGGTACATTTAATCTCATTATCACACTACCTTTACCTTTAAGTCATAGAGCATCTCTTTGGTTCCACACATTTAATTCCTTTTTTAGGGTAATTGTATTATTTGCTAATATTTATATATAAAGTTGAGGTAGGTACTTTGCCCACTGTCTTCTGGATAGCAAGAAACTATTTGACTTGAAATTCAGTGTTCTCTACACTGCACCCCAGAATTATGGAATATCCCTTAAAAAGTGATCTCTCTAGCTACTTCTCCAAACCTAAGCCCCCAAAAGAATTTTTCTTAAAACTCACCTAACCAATAAAGACTCCCTCCTTTATTGAAAACCTCCAAAGATAAGAGAAATCAAAGTCTCTAGAGGCAGAGTAGAGTGCAAGTGATTCAGTAAGGATTATATAATAAACCAGTGATGGTGAATCTTTTAGAGCCTGAGTGCCCAAACTTCTACATCTGAGCCCCCTACATTACCCCAGAGAGTGCAGGGAAGAAGCACTTCAATTGGCCTCTGAGCAGAGGAGTGGGTCATGTGAGAAATGTCCTCAGGCACATGTGGAGAGGGAGAAGGGAGCAGCTTCTTCTAGTACACATTACACAGGTTCACCAACATGGTGCTAGACATTAGTAAAGAGAAAATTTCCTCATATTTTCATAGATACTCATCTATATTGATTATCATCTCTTCCTGATTTTGATTTTAGTAAGTCTGCTTTAGTCACTAAGTATTTTCAACACAATCCCAAACCACTCTACAATTAGTATCAATTTAAAATATCTTGGATTTTTTTGAATTCCAAGAGAGTTGGATTCTTTCAAGTTCCTACTTTCCTAATGCCAAATTGATGTTGTTCCTTTAAATTCTGAACTCTTTACAAATGTGAATAGGTTGATCCATTCATGTTAATCCCAGAATTCATCCAGTCTCATATATTACCTAGAGAAAGGCTTTATAAACTAAAATACAAAGCCAAAGTGGAAAATGAAATGAGATTACTTAAGAAGTTCTTTTCCTACTTTAAAAAAAGGGGTGAAATTAAAAGAGAATTCCCCAAGTGAAGACAGCAAAATGATCAGAATTAAAAAGTGTACTGGAAAGTATTAGCTGATCATGTCTTTTTTTTTCTTTTTAAATGCATCTCACACTTTTTAAGACCTACACAATCACTGTGAACATTCCTTTCTATTTTAATGACTCCATTTTTGAGAAGAAATGACCTTTGGTCTTTGAAGGCTAGGTCAAAGGAAAGCAAGGTTTCAAATGTGAAAAGGACATTAAAATTGGCTCTGGCAGTGACTTCTCTGTTTAATAGTCCATATGCCACACAGATGTAAAATCGCTATCCTTGTACCTCAGATAAGACCATGTCACTCCTCAATTCAAGAAGTTTTAGTGGCTTCCTGTTGCTTCTTGGATCAAATAAAAAACACTTTGTTATATAATATCCTTCAAATTTGTCTCCAGTCTATCTTTGTAGGTTGTATCCTTTCCTATTCTTCTTTCTTCTATTCCCATGCATTATAACCTCAAAAACCTGGCCTACTTTGAGGGCACAATATCATTTTCTAGTCAAGATTTCATTTTTTTCTACCACACTTCACTTGTATCCATCACACACATTTCTAAGCTATTGCAATCTTGTCATTTCTACCTTCACAGCGTTCTGTCTATATTTGCCTTTCTCTATACATATAATCACCATCTTGTTACATGTCCTCATCATTTTACATTTGGAATATTGCAATCTTCTAATGAGTTGTCTTATCTTGAGTCTCTTCCTCCACTAATCCATCTTCCAATCAACTACTAAAATTACTTTCCTGAAGCACAGATTGAAGTATGTCACTCCCATATTCAATCATCTCTAATACTTCCCTAGTATCCCCAGGATTTAACAGTCCACTTTTGTTCCTGTCAGACACACCCAGATCCACAGGCTTACTTGTAATTCCTCAAATATGATATTCCATCTCCAAACCTTTGCATTGTCTGTCCCCTATGCCTGGCATACTTTTCCTACTCACCTTTACTTACTGACTTCCATTTCTTCTGGAAAGATTCAGCTCAATTTCTACCTTCTTCAAGAGGCCTTTCCAGGATCCCCCCACTCCTTCCTGTCAACTTGCGGCTTCTCTCACAGATTACCTTCAATTTGTGATCTATAGAATATTCATAGGAGACTAATACCTCTGGAGTGAGAGCTATCAGGGCTGCTTTCCTCCTTTGCTGTCTTCCTGCCACTCAGCTCTCACCTGTGGCTCCTGTAGCTTGTGCAGCATCCACACTCAAGTAAACTATCTTGGTAGGCAGGTTAAACAATGTTGAGAGTAACTAACAGGTTTCAAACACATTGACCAACTAAAAAGGTATCCAACAACAGCATGCAAAAACTTCCTCAAGCAGAAGGGGCTGATGAGAACAATTTGTTCCAAATGCCATTTCTCAGGACCACAGGTTCAAAGTGAGAAGAAGTAGCCCTTTCGTCAGCTAGCTAATACAGTGTTCATACTTCAGATGAATAGACTTTTATCCTTGGATGTCACTAGAAAAAAAATAAAAAGAGTCTGAGACTGTACCAGTCTAGTAATTTTAGAGACACCAGCTGGTGTATCTTCATGATCAAGAAAAAAGAAACTGTTCCCACCTATGTGGTAGAGGAACATGAAACAACTTCACCCAGAAGTGGGTATTTGCTATCTCCCATAAGGTTGTCATCCATCTTAGGTTGCCTGACCATCCACAAAATACCATGACCCTATGATTGATTATATAATTGAATCCTCTTCAATGGAAACTCAGGTCTTTTCAAACCAGTCCTAATTAATCAAATCTATTTCAATGCAATAAGCATTATGTCCATACTTTGTTCAAGACATTATGCTAAGCCTTGAGGATACAAAGACCAAGCAAAAAAACATTCACTCCTTAAGAAACTTACATTAGAAGATCAAATATATATATATATATATATATGCCAATATGAAGAGGGATTTAGAGGGATAAAAACTAAGGAAATAAAGAAATAAAGAAATGTTCCTGGTAGCAAGAAGTACAGGAACTATGTCTTCAAGGAAGGTTAAAATTTAAGAAAAAGATGTGAGGAAGAACTTCATGCTAGGAATAAAGGCAGTCTAAGCAAAATTACTGAGAGGCTGGGAAGGAAGTGAGGCCACAGGAAGCTCAAGTTATTGGCTTCAGGTCACAAAGGAACTAAGTTTTAAGCAATATAATAGTCTTTAAATGCTTTAAGTGGCAAATACTTTAATGTATCCTCTCCCTTTTTCTAGTCAAAGGAGACCAGATCTTGGGACGACCACTTCAGCATAGGAAACTAGAAATCTGCATGCCAAGAGGAATCATGAAGTCTGTAGTTTTTCATGAATCACACCTAACAGTTTATTTCTTCCAAAGTACCAAAATACTGAAAAGTATTTTCCAAGATATTTCAAGATGCTATAATGAAGTTTTTGGAAGGACTGTGGATTTTGACCAATAATAAGAATATGTAGAATGATGATATGATCAAGCAGAACACTTGGTAATATTTTCACATCATTGAGGTTTGAGATTTATTTTGAGAGTTAAGAAATCCCAAAAGAAGACAAGAAGTCCCAATTACCCCAAACATATTTTTGCACATATATTGAGAACTAAATAATTCATACCTCTATTTCCACAAGATTATCAATGTTATTTGGCAATGCCATCATGCTTCTGTGTATAGATCTGTTTACCTTTAGGCATGTTGTATAGTACCAAATGGGTGGTGATCTATTGGCTCATTGACTGTCTCATCATTGCTCATCATTGTCCAATGAATGTAACTAATGCTTAGAATATACACTGATGCAAGAAATCAGAATCCAAAAGAAAGACAGTTCCCACTCTCAACGAACTCACATTGTAAAGGGAAAGACAACATATATGGAAGATTTTTACTGAAAGTTGAATGGAAAGATTCAATGAGTATACATACAATGCAGGTGTCATTTAGTCTGATAAAATCATATCAGCTTCCGATGTTCAAACATTTCAAAATGCAAAGGAATTGGGTAGCAAGAACTTTGTTTTGAGGGGCTTCAATAGCTGTATGTCCTTGGCCTCATGGCAGAAACAATTATCAGATCATGTATCAATAGTGGTTGCTTCCTAGGGTGACGATTGTTGACATTATACTAGGAACACAGGAAATTCCACAGCTTTTGATTTCTGGGTCCTGGGATTTGAGGAGAGATGATGAACAAGATGGTGATTGCCTTGAATGGCACATAGTGACTCCTGTCTCTCCCAAAATGGACCTTGATGCTTCAGCTTGCCAACCTGACTATTCCTGCAGTGTGTGTGTTTGTTGGAAGCTGATTGACAGTTGCAAATGACTGGCCCCTTCTCAACAAGAGTTACTTTCCTGAAGTGATAGCCATAAAAAACATTCCTAGGTAACTTCAACTCTTGACAGTGGTTGAAGATTTTCTCTTTTTAGTTTCTCAGCTGTGGTTAGCTTTCTCATCTGAATTACTACCTCTTCCCCCTTAAATGAAAGGATGAGATCTAGCATCTCTCTTCTAGCTGAGAGTTCAGAGGATTCAACTTTAGCTGATTCAGTGAGGCATGCACGTTTTTTACATGCAGTTATTAGACTAGAACCAAACCTTAAGTAGTTTTCTCTTTATATGGTGAAAAATCTGTCATTTCCAATAGCTCTGGCTGATCTGTTGGGTTTTTTGTGACTTGGATTTTTTGTCTATTTTCTTCATTTTACATGCAGTCTCACACTGCTACATACAAACAAGGAAACTGAGGACCAGGAAGGCTGAATTTTGTCAAACACTTGGATAGACAATGTCAGAGATAGGATTATAATAAAAGTTCTCTGATTGCAGAAGTAGTAATCTTTCCTCTGTACCACAATAAAATGACACAAACAAGTGAATATAAAAAGTATATATATATATATATATATTCAAAATAATACATAATAATTTGAAGTCCTGGAAGCAGAAAGAAAGGGTAGTACTAGGAAATCATCCACATAAGTCCTGGTACTTTAATGATGCTTTAAAGGAAGTTTAAGATACTTAGAGGCAAAGGAGAGGAGGGAAGGCATCCCAGATGTGAGAGACTACCTATGTGAAGATACAATTGTTGTACATGTAATATGAAGCAGAATGTAAACTCTTTGAAGTCAGGGACTCTCTTAATTTTGCATATAAGTGCCAGGACTTAGCAGAATGCCTGACATAAACATTGAATGAATTATGTTTGATTGATAGGTGGGACAAATCTATTAGGCCTATTTTCCTGGAATTTACATAAAGATTATAGGAAATATCAGGAAAGTAAGTTTTATGAGGTTAGGACAAATTCTGTACGTCCCTGTTTTCCTCATCACCAACATACATAATCCTACATATACACACCATTGTTCACATGCATACAAACACGTACACACTCAAGAATAATTCAGAATTTTAATCTCTAACTTGCTTTGCAGATGAGTTATTCTGCTCTGAAACATGATGATCTCATCCAGAATTAATAACTGAGAGGAAGAAATTCTGATTCCTTGACCTTTCTTACCAGCTGCAGGTCCTAGCAATTTAGAATAAACAATAGCATTTATTTATTGATTCAAATCAAATCAAATTTGAATATTGACTGTAATGATTCTATGACAGAAAAGCTGCTTATTGAGAGTCCTTTCTGATTGCCATTAATTTATTTCTAACCTTTTCTCTTGTTAGGCCAGGCATTTCTGGCTTTTTGTTATGAGTGATAATGAAACTAATTTGATTTGACAATGGCTCAAAGAAAACTTTAAATATTTTAAGAGACGTGGGTCTAAAATAAGGAAAAGAAAACAATTCTCATCTACTGTAATTTCTTGCTTGACTGAACAACAATTTTCTTCACAACTACTGTACTGTTGATCTGGCATAATGCCAAAAGAGTTCATTTTAAGGGGGAAAAACTTTGCCAGAATTTATATTTCAAGACATGTTTCCAGTATACTCGTTTTTGAATAACAAACAGTTATTAAGCCTCTAGAAGCAGTATGGTGAATTGGACATGGTACATGGATGGTGTTCAATGTCTTTAAATTCAAATCTCACAGCTAAATATTCTGTTAAGTTGTTCTGGTCAAATCACATGAGGGCTATCTGGTCAGAGAAATCTGAAGGATTAAACAACCAAATTATATCTGGATTAAAGTCTGAGGTGGTGAGAAATAGTTACTAATCAGGCTGAAATTGAAGATCCTAGCCCCTTCCAATATAGCAGCATTAAGCATCTATTACATGGATTTGTTCTTCACTAAGTTCCTGGGGCATACAGAAAGAAAATAAGAATGATATTCCTCCCCTGAAGATGGTTGCCAATTAGTAGGCATAGAGTTCAAATTCAAATAAAAAAAATTCTATTTGAATTAGAATGTGTAGATCCATCTACTACCAAAAAAGTACCATATTTAAGTCTTTTTCCATCTTTATCTTTCTTGACATTTCTGTAGATTTTAAAATGTCAAAATCACTCTCTTCTTCTAGACATTCTTCTTTTGAAGTTTCTGTTGCACTGTTTTCTCATGATTCTCCTACCTACCTGAATAATCCTTTTTTTTTTGTCTTTTTGCAGTTGTGTTGCAATTTCATCCAGATCATGATAACTAACATTTGATTTCTCAAGATTTTGGTCTGAGTCCTCTTCTCTTTTCCCTCTAACTCATTCTAATTAGTCATTATGGGTATATTTATCATTTTGTAGTTGACTGACATGTCTATATTTCAGGTTTTAATCTCTTACTTAAATTTAAGCCCTCAGTCACCAACTACCTTTTGGACATATTGACCTGAATGGTCCTTAGGTACCTCAAATGAAAACAAAACAAAATTGAATTATCTTCCTTCCACCAAAACCTACCTTATTCTTCTCATTACTGTGAAGACACTATCATCTCCCAGTGTCTCTCCCACTGGTGGAAAGGAATCTTCAGTGTCTCTCTACTGCATTTAGGATAAAATATAAACCATAAAATCCTGTTTTTCACTTAAAGTCATTCACCTTCTAGCTCTAACCTATATTTCTATGTAAACTAAATACCATTCCCATTCATGAATTTGTACATCTTGGTCACACTAGCCTTTTTGTTCTTCTCCATATTTGTATTATATCTCCTTTCTCTGTCCTTTTGCAGATGAAGAAACTGAGAAGCAAAGTGACAGAGTCAATTTTCTAAGGTCATGTAGGAAAAAAATGTCCATGAGACTTGAACTACTTACTCTCACTTAAAAGTTTTTGCTTTCTTTTAAACATGGTCTCATCTTCCTGTAACCATTCTCTGTGCTTCTCAGAAGTCCCTCCTCATATTTGCCTTTTAGAATTCCTAGCTTCTTTCAAATCTCTGTTCCAGTGCTACTTTCCCCATGGATCTTTCTTATTTCTCCCAGCTGCTGGTATCTTCCTTTTGGAAAGGACTTTGTTTTCACTTTGTGTATATATTTTGAAAGTATTTATACTTGCATAGTTTGGGTCCCAACATTTGTCTGCCAATGAGAAGAATATTGAGAAGTAAACTGGCATGTCAATTGTGAATCTCTCATTTTTGTGATGAATGGAAGATGAGTGGACTTCAAAAGGGATGGATTAATTTCCTTTACTCTGAGAAAAAGTGGAAAAAATATCTGAGTGTTTTTCCTGTGATGACTGGCATTTTCTACTTCCAAAGAGAAAGCGACAATAAGTTTTGTTTCTTTTTGCCTTCAGTATTGAAGAAATATGTAATGAAATAATTTAAATGAAGAAATCAAGAGATTCTGAGAAATGGAACAGAAAATTTTAAATGGTGATTTTGAATGAAGAAATAACCATATGTACAGTCATGCCACTTTCACTAGTAGATCATCGGGTTTAAGGTGACAGGAGAGATCTTTTCCAAGAGACTACATAATATATGGCACAGGGGATGGGCTTAATAAATGTTTATTGATTAAATAACTGAAGAAACTGGTAAAATGCTTCAACTTTCCTTTTAATCATTGCTTCAATCTCTATCTGAAAACTACAGGCATTTTTGCCCAGCTTCTATTTAGTTGTTTAGTCTTCTGATATATGTCTTCAAAAGCACTTTTTCTTGACATATATAACAATTGATATATATATATATATGTATGCATATATATTCAGTTATAACTCCTTTGCAAGGTCTATATATAATTTGCAAAGTATATGTTTACATATTTATAGAAATGTAGATGTGTTTAAGTATAAATATGTATGAGAAAGAAAAAGAATAAGGGGGAAGAGACAGTCAGAAATTGGGACAAAGAGAGGCAGAGGGATAGAGTAGAACAAGGAGGAGGAAGAGGAAATGGAGGAGCAGAAGGAAAAAAAGGATAAAGAGTATGAGGAGGAGGAGGAGAAGGAGGAAGACAAGAATTTTAGATAATCTTTCAAAAAGGTATACTTAGGCTTCCGGTTAAGATGGCGGCAGAGTAAGGAGCAGCTGCTCGATCTCTCCTGACCTAAGCATACAGGACTCCCCAAGGGGAAATAAAAACGAGTCCAGAAGAACGAAGGAACCCCACAACAGGGCGAAGCATTGAAAGTACACAGAATCAGGGCATTTCCACAATATAAGGGGTGAAACAGCTCTCACTAAAACATGAGAGGAAGAAGCCCCTCCCCCACCCCCCACACCACACACCTCATACAATGCCAAGGCACAAGAGTGAAAACAGGACTGGGGCAACCATAATCACTGGCAGCCCCAGGGCTTGTACCTGTGTGCTGCAAGAGAGGGACCCCAAGTGGCTGGGGGCATGCAAGGACTTTCCCCGAGCTTCCACGTGGGTGAAGGCACTGCCTCAGGCTGGGACAAAGGCCTCTAAAACAAGGTCTTTCCCAAGGGCTGAAGGCATCGCCTCAGGTGCAAATAAAGGTCTCAAGCCCACAGACTTTCCCTAGTTTCTGCAGGGGTGAAGGCAGTGCCCTAAGAGTGTCTGTGCCTGCAAAGGCAGTGCCCTAGGCTTGAATAACGATCTCCAGCCCAGGCTTGGACCACCAGTGAGGACCCCGTGCAGACCAGAGCGCGGCTGTGGAAGCAGCCCCAAAGACTGCTGAAGGACCCTCGGGCAGAGGGGCAGACCGGGGTCTACCAGGAGGCCTGACACCAAGGACAAGGAGACTGGAGTCCCCGGGAGCTTGGAAGGCACAGGCAGACCCTGAGTGCGAAGACAAAGCTGAAAAGGGGCAGGACTAACAATGGCAAGCAATAGGGAAGTCCAGAAGAAAAAGGCTATCAAGGGAAACTCTGGAACACTAGGCAACTTCTACACAGAGAAAATCCAGACAACAGAGGAGGAAAAATAAAAATCCAAACCTCCCCCAAAAAATGAAAGCTAGTCATAAGCTATTGAAGAGTTCAAAAATGAAATGCTGAGGAAGATGGAAGAAATCTGGCAAGAAAATAACAGTTTAAAAGGCAGAATTTCTCAATTGGAAAGTGAGACAAGCCAACTGAAGACCAAAAATGACCGGATTGAAAAGGAAAACCAAACGATTATAGCCGAAAACCAGCCCTTGAAGGCTAGAATCAAACATTTAGAAACCAATGATCTCTCAAGACAACAAGAACAAATAAAACAAAGTCAAAAGACTGATAAAATAGAAGGAAACATGAAATATCTCAATGAGAAAGTGACAGACCAAAAAACCGGTCTAGAAGAGACAACTTGAGAATCATTGGTCTTCCAGAAAAGGCAGAAATTAATAGAAACTTGGAGTCCATACTTAAAGAAATTATTCAGCAAAATTGCCCTGAAGTTCTACAACAAGAGGGCGATATAGACATTGAAAGGATTCACTCTACACTGGACCCAGAAAAGTCAACACCCAGAAATATAATAGCGAAATTGAAGAGCTTTCAAGTAAAAGAAAAAATCTTACAAGAAGTCAGAAAGAGACAATTCAAATATCAAGGAGCACCAATTAGGATCACATAGGATCTGGCAGCCTCAACACTAAAAGACCGCAAGGCTTGGATTGCAATATTCAGAAAGGCAAGAGAGCTGGGCTTTCAGCCACAAATCAACTACCCAGCGAAACTAACCATATACTTTCAGGGGAAAGTATGGGCATTCAACAAAATTGAAGAATTCCAAGTTTTTGCACAAAAGAGACCAGGACTAAATGGAAAGTTTGACACTCAACCACAAAAATCAAGAGAAAGATGAAAAGGTAAATAAGAAACAGAGGGAAAAGAAAGAAAACTCATAGTCTTTTTAGCTTGACTCTTTAAGGGCATAAATAAGATCTAATTATCTGTATTACTAGGTGGAGAAATGCTATATATAATTCCCTGTAGTGAACTCTATACACTATTATAATATTCACTATTATAGCAACCAGAAGAATAATTCATAGGGAGAGGACAGGATACTAAATGGTCCAAGATTACATAGAGGGTGGGAAAGAGGGGGGAATAGTAGGGGACACCAAGAAAAATCTGAGTAAATAAGAAAAATAAGATATTCTATTACACACAAAGAGGGCATGGGAAGGGGAGGGGATAAATACTACCATAAGAAGGAGAGGAAGAGAGCATAATCAAACCTTACTCTCAGTGTAATCAACCCAGAGAAGGAAGAGTAGCTTTATTATCCATCCGGATAAAAAACTCTATCTGTCCCTACTGAGAAAGTCAGAAGGGATAAACCAAAGGGAGCAGGGAAGTGGGGAGGCCAAAAAAGGGAGGGGAGAAGAAGGGGGAGGGAATTCATGTGGTCCTTAAAAAACAAAAAGGGGGAATAAAAAGGGAGGGGGAAGAAAGGAAAATCAATCAAGGGAGGGGATAAGGGATACCGGCTCAAAGCAAACCACTGGTGTAAAAGAAAATAGTGTAAGAAGAAGGAGTGGGTCGAGGGGAGGATACAAAAATGTCAGTGAATACACAGCTAACAATTGTAACTCTGAATGTGAACGTGATGAACTTGCTCATAAAACGGAAGTAAATAGCAGAGTGGATCAGAAACCAAAATCCTACCATAGGTTGTCTACAAGAAATACATATGAGGCGGGTAGACACACACAAGTTCAAGGTTAAGGGTATGAGCAAAATCTTTTGGGCATCAAATGAGAAAAAGAAGGCAGGAGTGGTTATCATGATCTCTGACAAAGCCAAAGTAAAAATAAATATGAATAGATATGATTAAAAAAGACAGGGAAGGTCATTACATCCTGATTAAAGGCAGTATAAACAATGAGGAAATAACACTGCTCAATATATATGCACCAAATGGTATAGCATCCAAATTCATAAAGGAGAAACTGGCAGAGCTCAAGAAGGAAATAGATAGTAAAACCATAATAGTGGGAGATCTAAATATTCCTCTTTCAGATCTAGATAAATCAAACCAAAAAATAAATAAGAAAGAGGTAAGAGAGATGAATGAAGTCCTAGAAAAATTAGATTTAATTGATATGTGGAGAAAAATAAATAGGGACAAAAATGAATACACCTTCTTTTCAGCTGCACATGGTACATTTACAAAGATTGACCATGTAATAGGGCATAGAATCATGGCAAACAAATGCAAAAGAGAAGATAAAATAAATGTAACCTTCTCAGATCATAATGCGATAAAAATAATAATCAGTAAGGGCACCTGGACAGGCAAATCAAAAATCAATTGGAAATTAAACAATATGATTCTCCAAAACCAAATTGTCAAAGAAGAAATCATAGAAACAATCAATAATTTCTTTGAAGAGAATTACAATGATGAGACATCCTACCAAACTCTGTGGGATGCAGCCAAGGCAGTACTCAGGGGGAAATTTATATCCTTGAGTGCATATATTAACAAATTAAGGAGGGCAGAGATTAATGAATTGGGTATGCAACTCAAAAAATTAGAAAGCGAGCAAATTAAAAACCCTCAGATGAAAACTAAATTAGAAGTACTAAAAATTAAGGGAGAAATTAATAAAATTGAAAGTAAAAGAACTATTGTACTAATAAATAAGATTAGAAGCTGGTATTTTGAAAAAACAGATAAAATAGACAAAGTACTGGTCAATCTAATAAAAAAAAAAGGAAAGAAGAAAACCAAATTGACAGTATCAAAGATGAAAAGGGAGACCTCACCCATAATGAAGGGGAAATTAAGGCTATCATTAAAAACTATTTTGCCCAATTATATGGCAATAAATATAACAATTAGGAGATATGGATGAATATTTACAAAAATATAAATTGCCTAGATTAACAGCAGAAGAAATAGAATACCTAACTAATCCCATATCAGAAATAGAAATTGAACAAGCCATTAAAGAACTCCCTAAGAAAAAATCACCAGGACCTGATGGATTCACAAGTGAATTCTATCAGACATTCAAAGAGCAACTACTCCCAATACTATACAAATTATTTGATATGATAAGCAAAGAAGGAGTCCTACCAAATTCCTTTTATGACACAAACACGGTACTGATCCCAAAGCCAGGTAGACCAAAACCAGAGAAAGAAAATATAGACCAATCTCCCTAATGAACATAGATGCAAAAATCTTAAATAGAATATTAGCAAAGAGACTCCAGCAAGTAATTAAGAAGATCATCCACCATGATCAGGTGGGATTTATACCAGGAATGCAAGGTTGGTTCAACATTAGGAAAACCATCCACATAATTGACCATATCAACAGTCTAACAAACAAAAATCACATGATTATCTCAATAGATGCTGAAAAAGCCTTTAGCAAAATACAGCACCCATTCCTATTGAAAACATTGAAAAGTATAGAAATAGAAGGACTCTTCCTAAAAATAATAAACAGTATATACCTAAAACCATCAACAAGCATTATATGCAATGGGGATAAATTAGAAGCCTTCCCAATAAGATCAGGAGTGAAACAAGGATGCCCATTATCACCTCTATTATTCAACATAGGACTAGAAACACTAGCAGTTGCAATTAGAGAAGAAAAATAAATTGAAGGTATCAAAGTGGGCAAAGAGGAGACTAAGCTATCACTCTTTGCAGATGATATGATGGTATACTTAAAAAATCCTAGAGAATCAACTAAGAGGCTGGTAGAAATAATCAACAACTTTAGCAAAGTGGCAGGATACAAAATAAATGCACATAAATTATGAGCATTTCTATACATTTCCAACACATAAGAGCAGCAAAAGGTAGATAGAGAAACACCATTTAAAATCACCCTAGACAATACAAAATACTTGGGAATCAATCTAACAAAACAAACACAGCTATTATACGAAAACAACTACAAAACACTTTCCAAACAAATAAAACTGGACCTCAACAATTGGAAAGCCACTGATTGCTCATCGGTAGGACGAGCTAACATAATAAAAATGAACATCCTACCCAAATTACTTTACCTATTTAGCGCCATACCTATCAAATTACCAAAAAAACTTCTTTACTGAATTAGGAAAAACTATAACAAATTTCATTTGGAATAACAAATGATCAAGAATATCAAGGGAAATAATGAAAAAAAATGTGAAGGAAGGGGGCCTAGCAGTACCAGATATTAAACTATACTATAAAGCAGCAGTCATCAAAACAATATGGTGCTGGCTAAGAGATAGAAGGGAGGATCAGGGGAATAGACTGGGGGTTAATGATGTCAGCAAGACAGTGTATGATAAACCCAAAGAGCCCAGCTTTTGGGACATGAATCCACTATTTCACAAAAACTGCTGGGAAATTTGGAAAACAATATGGGAGAGATTAGGTTTAGATCAACATCTCACACCCTACACCAAGATAACCTCAGAATGGGTGAATGACTTGAATATAAAGAGGGAAACTATAAATAAGTTAAGTGAACACAAAATAGTATACCTGTCAGATCTGTGGGAAAGGAAAGATTTTAAAATTACAAAGTGTAAATTAAATGGTTTTGATTATATTAAGCTAAAAAGCTTTTGTACCAACAAAAACAATGTAGTCAAAATCAGAAGGGAAACAACAAATTGGGAAAAAATCTTTATAATGAAAAACTCTGACAGGGGGCTATTTACTCAAATATACAAGGAGTTTAATGAATTGTATAAAAAATCAAGCCATTCCCCAATTGATTAATGGGCAAGAGACATGAATAGGCATCCATCCCTCTCTACTCGTGGAAATGATTTGGCCAGAATTGTTCTCTCCCATTGTAACCAGAGGGAGGAGAGAGTAAAATTTCCCTTTCTTTGAGTTCTATTTTCTTCCTAATCACACAAATTCAACATACAGCAAAATTGTGTGGTTATATGTAGACATATTTTTCCCAAGAGAGATGTTAAGTTTCTTAGGGGTTAGGGATGTTTCTTTTTTATCTACTGCTTAGTAAGCACATTAATTCCTTTTCCAACTCATCTCAAGCAGCATATACTAAGTACAAATAGAATTTCCTAACATCCCTGCTTGTTAATGTTCTCCTCCCTCATTTGAATTTGTTTTATATTTTCTTCCTTGTATACATGTGTGAATATAAGCTTCTTGAAAGTAAGAACTCCTTTCATTTTCACTTCTATATCCCCAGAACTCTAGCTTCTGCTTAGTGTGAGAACTTAATCATATAGTAAAAATGCAATCAGCATTTGTGGAATTGAATCAAAGAAGAAAGAATCCAGAGTAATGATTAATCTCATAACTACACAGTGTTTCTTAGTAACAATGGGTTCTTACATACTTTAACTCAGTTGATTTTTCCATTGGGGGAGGGGTCAGCAACTCAAAGATGAGTCTATTTTACAGATGAGAAAATCAAGTTCATTGTGGTTAAATGATTCCATCTGGGACCACTACTTCATAAAGAACAAAACTAGGATTTGAGTCAAGATGCTCTGCTTCCAAATTCTCTTCTTCTTCCTTTCCATAAGCCTGTCTTTCCAGAATCATTACTATTTCTCACAGACTTTCATTAAGTTTCACTATTAATTTTGGAAATATGTTCCTTGGAGGAAGGGGAAATTTTTGCCTCTCAAACACAATAAATCTCTACTTTAAGAAAGTACACACAACCTTTACTCATCATATATTTAAAGGAAAACTAATAATTTTCTAATGAAATATTAATAATAACACTCCAAATATGCCCTAAAATGAATGCCAGGGAACTCAGATTATTTTTATTTATGACAAGGCAGTATAAAAGGCTAAAAAAATAAGGAGGGTGTCAATCGATTAAATGGAACACACAAGCTTAAAGCTCTTTCCTCTTCTTACCAACCTTTCCCATCAAGAGAACAGGCTATTATCTGTCAGCTCAGAGATTTTTTTTTCTGACACTCTATGGACACTATTTTCTTCTGAGAATGAGGGAAAACAGGATAATTTAAAATGAATAGTAAAGAAATATTGACTCCCACTAGATACACAGATTCATAGAATCATTGCATTATGGAATCACAACTAATGAACTCATAATGGATAAACTTGTGAATAGGGATAGAGGTTTTAAGTATTCATGAGAAGTTAACAATTGTTTTTATGTTTTCTTTTGCATTTCTGGATGTACTCCCCCATGATCTATTATACTGAAGACTCTGACATAAGTCAGTTGTTCAGTAAAAAATAACAAGTAATGCTTATTTAGTTCTTACTTTGTGGTAGATCTCATATTAAGTGCTTATATAATTATTACCTCATTTGATCCTCACAACAAGTTGGAGAGATAAGCACTATCATTATTTAACTCTAACCCCATTTTACAAATGAGAAAACTGAGCTAAAAAGAGTTTAAGTGATTTGCCCAAGGTCACACTGCTAGAGAGTGTTTGAACTCAGGTTTTCCTTACTCTAGGACCCACACTTCTTCCACAGTGCCATCAGGCTGCCTCTTAATAAGAAAGCAAACATTTATTAAGTGCTTCCTATTTTCCAGTAATTGTGCTAAGTTCTTGGAATACAAATATAAGAAAATAGAGTTTCTGCTTTTAAAGAACTCACATTCTACTATGGAAGAGAATAAATAAAAAGAAGTAAAATGAAGAGGAGGAAGAAGAGTTACTCACAAAGGTTTGATTTCAAATATTGAAGAGTCAGAAGAAAAGACCAGAAAAGGAAAGCTGGTTTGTAGGTCTTTCTTATATTGGAAGTTTCAGGAGGAAATCTCCAAAGGGAAGGAGTGAAGGAGCAAAGGAATCTTCCGAGGTGAGAAGGCAGTTAGAAAATGGTTTAGTCCAATAAGTCAGAAGCAGGGATAATATAGGAATTAAACATGCCTAGCCAGACCTTTCCTCAAAATGTACATTACAGAAGGTCCTCACCAATTGGAGAAGACAGAAAGAACAGAAGGATGACCTTGGTGAAGTTCGAAGTCAGGCCGCAAATATTTAAGTAGAGGATGAGAGGAAAGGGAGTAGAGTCACCAATTTTAGTCAGTCTTCCAAAAGATTTCATCTATTAAAGGGAAAGAAAGCATAAGATTATAATAGATAATAAAGACAGATAGAACAAGTGATATAATTTTAAAGATGGGGTGTCGGTCATATTTGTAGGCAATAGGGAGACAGAGAAGGATAGATAGAGGGATAGTGAAGGTTAGTGAGAGACTTATTTAATAGATTGAATTCACGAAGGAAGTTAGATTTTCTCTCTTCTTTGGAAACACATTTAATTCTTATGATTGCACAATGTACATTCAATTTCATTTTTCTGTTCACATTGCTAATGTCACATATTTTGTTTTATTATATTTGTGGCGCTATTAATTTATATAATCCTTTTATTGTAATTCTCAATATCTTTCTGTGCCATAATATTCCCTACCATTCATGAACCAGAATTTCTTTAACAACTACTCCTCAATTAATGTTCATCTTCTTCACTTCCATTTCTTTTCTAATCCAAAAAATCCTGCTATGATTTTCCTGTGTTTTGAACTATGCTTTATATCTTCATTTCCAAGTAGCATGTACTCCCCAGTGGGGTTTCTAGATTGTATGTAAAAGACATTTTGTTCACTTCTTTAAACAAATGATTCAAAATTGTTTCCTAGAAGGTCTAGTTCACTGAAAGTTAATTTGTATGCCTGATTTTCTATAATTCCTCCAACACAGTTGACCTTTTTGTCATATTTTTCAATGTTTTCCATCAGAGACTGAACATTTTTAATTCTTACTTCTGTTTCTTATTAAATTGAAAATAAATCTTTTAAAAGCATGTTAATAAGCTCCTATTCTTTCTGGAACTACTTGTTCACATTCTTAGACTAGAACATCTGTTCTTTAGGAACTAGTTCCCACGTCACTATTCTCTCATTTGCCTATATATTGTATTTTACAGCTTCATCAGAGATATTTGATGCTAAAAAATGGGAGTAATTAATTTTTGCAATCAGTTTCATTCCTTCTTAGTTGAGCTGCATTGATTTTGTTCCTGCTGAAAATTTTCAATGTTATCTAATTAAAATTCTTAATTTTATTTTGAGAATGTATTTTCCCCTTGTTTGGTTAAAAAGTCTTCTCTAAAACCATAGTTGCAAAAGGTACTTGGTTATATATCTATTGAATATATGTGAATGTAGGCATGTAGGTATATGTATGTGTATTGTATATTTGTACATGTTTATAAATATAAACATATATTTTATATATTTATATATGTATATATTAGATATTGGCTTTCTATTAGATAAAGATGTACGTGTGTATACATACACATAGCATATATATGATGCAGAGAATATGTACATCTACTTATACATAACCTTTTATACTAAGCTCATGTATCCATTTTGAGTTCATTGCAATGCATCTATATTCATAATCTTACTATGATAGAAGAGGGACAGAGTGGTAGAAATTTTGATTTGCATAGTACATAAATAATGCCTAAAGAAGGAGATATTGACAGCTGACTTCTTACTAAGATACTCATGAAAGACATAGTGATATAATAAAGCTTCTGAATATCCAATAATTGATTTAACCATAAATTTAGGGGCAGAAAAGAAGTCATCAGACATAACTCCTCATTTTACAGATGAAGAAACAAAGGGAATGAAAAAAACATAGTTAAGGTCATGTAGGCAATAAGTGCCAGAGAAAGGAACTGAATCTAGATCTTCTGACAATAGAGCCAGGGATATTCCTGTAGCACCACATTGGCACCTACATAAATTCAATTCATTGCTATGAGTTATCTATTCAAAATGGGAAAATATTAATCATTACATTATAGCTATTAACTTTTTCTATGTTAAAACAAAACCAAGGATATGTTCAAATGAAACTACTATCCAAAAGCTATACTCGTAATCCTCAAATTGACTTTGAAATTGAAAGACTATAAAGAAGCAACGAATTAGTTTGGTATTATTCAGCAAAACCTAGAAATGGCATGTTTATTTTAAAAGCAAACAGAAAACTTCATCTGAAAAACCATTATTCTTTCCAAACACTACCCAGCTGGAAGAATTTCCTGAGAATGGAATGTGCTACCTTTCAAGGAAATCAAACATTCAAAAAATTAAGTGCCTACTAAGTCCTTGGCCCTGTGCTTCTCACTAGGTATAAATAGACAAAATTGAAATAAGACCTACCCAAAATGAGTTTACATTCGAGGGGAGAGACAACGTAGAGATATGAATGTATGTCGTCTTGATATATTCAATATATGCTACAAAGCATATTCAAGGTAATGTTTGGAGGCCCTGGCAGATGGTACAAGTATTTCTGCTCATTAGAGACTTTCAGAATGACTAACCACTTTCTCAGGGGTACTGGTGAGAGACTCTGCAGCCACCTGCATACTAAATGAGATTTTCTCATTTAGGTCCCTTCAAACTTAATATGTTAAAATGCTCAGTAAGTTGGGTCTCCAGAGAATCTTATTTGCCCCAGGAACAACATTCTTGCAACCTTTTTAATAATGTTTTATCTTTTGACTTCCTTGTAAGTTCTGTTCCCCCTGACCAATTCAGTCTTAAATCTGGAATGCATATGGATTTCAAACTCATGTGCCTTAAATGTTTGATGTTTTTATTTTTGGTTTCCAAGGTAGCTTGATGGAAGAAGATGGCATATTCTCAATCTAGAGGTACCCATCTGAGTCTGTATCTCAGTAACCATTTTAACTGAATAGAAATTGGTGAAAATAGTTACAGAGCATAAGCAACAAGGAACTTACTACCTCTCCCACCACCCCAACATGCTTTCTTTGTTCCCTTCACACTTTATCAGCTGCCAGGCTGATTTAAAGTCAATATTGCATTGAGCAATTTGCCAGTGAGGGGACTAGGGATGCCAACTTGCAGCTCAGAGTGGATTTTTATGAGCCCGTTATAAACTTCTCGAAAATATAGGAAATGCTGACAAACCCTTGAATGCAGCAGCAATAAAAGCACTATTCTTGAAATTTATGCACCTCCAAATGTTTTACAGCCCATACTAACAGCAAAAGAAAGCTTGGCAAAGAGGCTTGGGGATAGGGACACTCCTTGTGAACATTGAGGAAAGGTGAGTGGCAAAGGTAGGTTGAGATTGATTTTTAGAACATTAGAGAAATGATCTCCCATTCAAAAAGACAACTGACCAAAGATTTTTTTCTTTCACTTCCTTTATTTATACATCTTGTTTTTCTTTTGGTTGCTGAAATGTGTGGCTCTTGGTCAAGAACTCTATGGTATTTTGAGGGAATTCCTTTCAAGAGAATGGATTATGGGTCAATCCAACTTGGATTTGAAGATATTTGAGGATACAAGATCTAAATTGTAAAACGTGAGGAACTACTCATATTTCCTTGGTATGAACACTGCTCTGAAATGCAAGTTAAAGGAGTAACTGTTGTAAATCATCAAACTCAAGTCAACAAACATTTATTAATGCCTAAATTTTATTTAGCTCTGTCTGAGGTCTAGGAGAGACATAGGTATAGATAAAACATGACAACTGCCTTTCAGAGTAGAAGAATAGTTCCACTCTCTACTCTCACATCCATTGCTTCCATGTTCCATTGCTGATCATATCTTGCCATACTCTGCTGATGGATTACTTCCACATCTGTCTTCTCTGATTATAGCTCCCAGCTGCCCATGGAGCTAAATGGAGGTAAAGGAAAGCATACAGCTGAGATTATATGAAAATTTATGGTCTCTAAATATAACTGGACTCTCATTGTCAGCCAGCAACCAATCATTTATTAAGAATTGGTTGTGTACCACATCCTGTACTATATATTAGTTGTACAAGGTGCAAAATATGATTTCTACCATCAAGGGACATATAGTCTAATGAGAAAGATAAAATGTACCTAAGTAAATTCATGCAAGATGCATACAATGCAAATGGAAGACAACATTAGAAAGAAAGCATTAGAAGCTGGTAGGGTCAAGGAAGATATAATATTCCCTCAACAATTATGTCTCTATCCCATTCACTATAGTGATAGTTCCAGACCTTCTCTCCTCAAATCTCCCAGAATATTCCCTCTTGTTGCCTTTTCAGTTGTCTCTCATACCATAATTGGACAAATTAATCCAGATGACTAACCAAGATTTCCTCTTATCTCTTCATATTTATTCCTAATTATTTTCTCTTCTCATTTCCTAATTATAGTCCATCTTGTACATAGGTATACTTTCTCTGTCACCAGAACGTACACTCCTTGGGGGTAGATATTACTACTCTTCTTATTTTTCTATCTCCAGGGTCAAGAACAGTATCTGTAATGCAGTAAGCACTTAACAAAGGCTTATCATTTGATCATCTTATTAAATCTTCATAACAACTCATTGAGCTTTTGAATTCAATTCCATTCTCTATACATTAAGAATTGTCTGGACAGATCACTGTACTAGGTCATTCATGGAATAGAAAATGTACATAAAGTTTCTGCCTTTGAAGAGCTTAAACTCAAGGGTGACACAATAATTCCACTCATAATTATGATGCAAAATAACACATTTAAGAGTTATAGAACAGGGTTATTTGTAAGGTCTATGGTTAGAGCAATAAACTATGTGATAATGGGAGGCTTTTAAGATAATACCAGAGACTCAAGATGAAAAATATCATCTGCCATCCAAAAAAGAACTGATGGCATCTGAAGATAGACTAAAACATACAATATTTCATTTTATTTCTTATTTCTTCATTTGCGTTCCCTTATCTGAATTCCCTATATTTATAATACCCCATCGCATGTATGTATATATATGGGGAAATATGTTGTATACATTTGCATGCACTGTGTATGTGTGTATTGGTGTATATATGCATATTCATGCATACACATACCTCAGTGTAATTCTCTAGCCTATCTATCTCCTCTACTCCTTTATGATTTCTGTCCCTGTTCTATAATTCTTCCAAAGAGATTCTACGTAATGAGTAGATTGTTCTATTTTCTGTCTCTTCTTCTTCATTCTTGCCAAATGAACACTTCCTCCACATTTTCTAATCATAATTTTCCTGAATTAAGCTTCTTAGGCCATTACTTGCATAGAATTCATCATGGTCAATATGCTGTAACCTAATTTACACTAGCTAAGCATTTCTTTATTTCCCCCGTAGCTCACCATTGGTCCATTAATAGAAAAGTGAGTGGAGAAATTATGAGCATAGATCACCTACAATATTGTCTCTGGAAAAATTGTGATGTGCCCTAATTTGTCATCATAGCATACCCAAAGGAAAACATGTGACTAACGTTCATTTTTCCTATTAGGGCATAGTTTAGAGCAGTGATGGGCAAACTTTTTAAAGAGGAGGTAAAAGGAAAGGAAATGTTCATTTGTCAGTCTGTTTCTAAGGCAACTCTTTGGAAGTTTCATTGTATTTTATCCTACTCATTGTATTCATCAGATTAGGAATAATGTCACCAGCTGGATAGAACATTTTCGGGGGTTGCATCTGGCCCATGGGCCGTAGTTTGCCCATCAGTGGTTTAGAGTGATTGAAAGAGCTCCATGGTTTCCCAAATGCATTCAAATCCACTCTTCTTCCTCTTCAATTCTGGCACTAGCCATTTGCATGATGGTGATGTTTAACTTCACTGTACTATGCACAATACCTGGAAGACAGTAGCTGAATAAAAAATGCTAGTTGGCCGATTGACTTCTGGTTCTTCTTGAGGTTGTTCACTTTCTTCAAAAATACCATGCTGAAAGGTTAATATGAATTAAAAACTGGAAGTAAATAGTGTAACATCTACTATAAAGAGGTGATATGAGATAGAATTGAAAGAAACCTAAATTGAAGCCCCCAAACCTAAATTCATGTAATCAGAATAGAAACTATTCAATTTACCTATGAGGAAACAGAGCAAGCAACCTAAAATGATTTGCCCGTTTCCTTCAGGTAGGTAGCAAGTGCCAGAGAGCCATTTGAAATTCAGGCATTGTGTCTCCACATTGCCTCCTTTTTCTTGTATACAACCATACAACCTGCCCACTTTCAGAGTCTCAGGTTCCCCTTCTTTCAAATAAGGATAATCGAATTTCAGTCATCTGTTTCACTGGGATGTTGTGAGGAAAGCACTTTGTAAACACTGGAAGCTAATTAAAAATGCATAATCTCAAGTCTGTAATTCCTGAGGGCAAGTAGACTAAAGAAGGGATGTGAGTAACATGGAGTTAACTTGTAAAGAGTGCCCATTTTGAGTCGATGTTAAGGGAATTAAGTGTGCTGAATTTTAGATGGATCTAAATCCAGACTTCCCCAGAGCACTTAGAAGGCCCCAAAGCTAGCACTTCAAAGGAACTGAGTAACTGAAACAAATCTCTGGATCACAGCATGGAGACGTGCTGGGAATTGGGCCAGCATGGAATGAGAATGGAAGAAGCTTAGAAAATCCAATTGGCCTTGAAGTTATGCTGTGTTGGATGGTGAGAAGGCCTAACATTGTTAGTATTTTCCAAAAGAGAAAAGTTACATTCCTCTAAACTGGAAAATCAGCATCTGTGCAAAACATAAGACCTTAACTTATGGGTCTGGTCCCATTAGAATAAATCAGTGTATGCAATTTGGATTAAACATCCAAGTTGTGTAGTGGGAAAGTGTGTTGGAATCCTCCCTCAGTCATTAACTAGTTATATGACCGTGAACATGTTGTTTAACCTTTCTTTACCTCAATTTCTTCATCTATAAAATGAAAATAACAATAATTATATTATTGTGAGGATCAAATGAGACATTTGCAAAGAGACTGGATAAACTTAAAGTGCCCTATAAATACTGGGTATTATAAAGAGAAAACATGACTCCATGATCCTGTGCCTATTGCATCTCACGTCTGCTGCCTGATTCACATGACCCATGTATCCATTTAGAAAGTACTGGACTTTTTGCTACTGAGACCAATGAGGAAATCTTCACATATTTTACCTACTTTATTTTAAAGGAGAAAATAAGTTCAAGAAAACTCCATGACTTGTCCTAAGTTTACATAGTCAGAGAGTATCAAAAGAAACTTTCAAATCTGTCTCATTAGCTGCCAAAAAGGGACATCTTTCCCTTATAGTACCACATCTACCCCAATCATCCTTTTTCATGTATGCTAATTTGAAAACTTGAGACTTAATTTGTATCTAATGTGTTGAAGTTGCTCTTGTGAGATTATAAGAATTAGATTTTATTGGACTCATGGGAAACTGTGGATTTTGTATTGGAAGAATTGAATTTAAAAGATTGTTGATCAGTGGATCAGTAGCAACTAAGGAGTGTTATGATTAAAAATAATAAAGACTGATATAATAATATAAATTAGTAGTTTAACTAAAGCCATGCTGATAGGGATAAAATCATTAGATCACGGGCTTGTAAGAATTCAAAACTGCCGCCTCCTCCATTATTGTTACCTCTCCTCTCTTCCAGGGCCTGCTAGCTGAGAGGGCAACTTCCTCTTCACCCAGGAGATTTAACCCCTCTCTTACATCATCATATTTCCTGTTTGCCATGAGGAATCATGGGAAATGTAGTTTCAAAGTCTCTCATGTGTCCATAAATATATATACTTTTAGATGGCATCTCCCAAATTCCAATTTTACAGGAAATGGGTGAGGTTCTAGAGAACAAGGGGCAGAGAACAATCATTTAAATGGGTCACTTAATAATCCAAAAACTGGATACTCCAGTATGTATATATGAGGGGTGATTCTACAGAAAAATATTTATGTATTTTTCAAATATAGAAAATAAAGTTTTATTTATGCCTTCTTTAAAAAAAAAAAGCAATGCAATGACCCAAGGCAATTCTGAGGGATTAATGTAAAAGAATGCTATTCACATTCAGTGGAAGAACTAGAGGAGAGGAAACTCAGAAGAAAAACAACTACTTGGACACTTGCGTTGATGAGGACATGATTGGGGATGTAGACCTGAAATGACCACACCAATGCAACTATCAATAATATGTAAATAAGTCTTGACTGACCACACATGTTAAAACCAGTGGAAATGTGAGTTAGCTATGGGGAGGGGGAGATTGAGGGGGTGAAGGGGAAAGTAAAAACAGGAATTATGTAACCATGAAAAATTTTTCTAAAAATAAAAAATTAATGAAAAAACAAAACAAAACAAATTTAAATTAAATTTAAAATAATAAAAATAGAAATAAAAAACAAATTGGTTATTCCCCTGTATTGTGAGCTTATTCATAGTCTTTTAAAAGTCAAATCATGATGGATTGCTGAGTATTTCACTCTATCAGAGAATATTTTACTAATCATTTAGCACTTTTGTTAATTTTAGATGACTGCCCTCTGGGAGCAGAAATGGGATCAATATAAGTGCCTAATAACTAGAACTGAGGTGTGTATCAGTGCCAGGATATATCTACATAACAGGAAGACAAAAGGCTATTCTTCAAATATTTTGCAGCCTCAGTTGCCTCATCTGTAAAATAAGGACCATAGAAGTTCCTCTTTCACTGGGTTACTCTGTGAAATCATGTATGGAACATTGTTTTGCCAGTACTAAGTTCTATATAAATATCTCCAACAAAGATAACTGAAAATGATGGTGATAATGATGATTGTGTTGGTGATGATGATTTTGATGTATGGTAGGGGTGATGTTATTGCTACTGCTGGTGCTGCTGCTGCTGCTGTTGCTAAAAATGGAGTTGGAATAGCACAGAATAGAAGGAATATACTGGACCCAGCAGTAAAATAATCTTAGGACAAAAAAGAGAATGCACAATTAATAGTTAAAAATGTCCTTTGAGAGAGATAGTTGACTTATTTCTATGTCATGGAAAGAGGTTTCAAATAAGAATAGGTGAAGGCTGAAGAGGTAAGCGAGATTTCTAGAGCAAAATGATTTAAGATGGTTGGAGTTCCTGAATGTGGGCTTTCCTGTCCATCATATTCCTGCTGATTGTGGATTAGAACATTGTAGTGGATGTTTCCCTGGTACACTGAGCATAACTCTCAATGTGTTATTAGTCATGAAAAAGCTGAATAAGCTTTCAATACTTGTTGGACTATCATCTGATACAAAGATGGGTGAAAAGTCTGTGTAAACCATGTCCTTGGAAACACTCTCTAAGGTGTAAGCTTTCTGGTAATCAGAAGAAATTAGTACTGATAGGGGATTTAATAGTTAATGGCAGGTTAGGGTGACAACTTTTATACTATACATCAATGATGGTGAACCTTTTAGAGACTGAGTGCCCAAACGGCAACTCTCATGCCAAATGTGAGCTGCCTCCTTACTCCAGACAGGTGAGGGAAGAAGTATCCCCACTGGGCTGATGGACAGAGGGGCAGTGATGTAGAAATGTCCTCAGGCATGTGTGGAGAGGGGAAAGGGAGTATCTCCCTCCCACATATGTGCCATAGGTTCACCAGCACGGCCCAACCCCCAAACCTGGTATATGTGCTGTCTGAAGTATACTCCATCAGTTAAAAAGATGGACTTTACTTATTTACAGTTTGGAGGCAATACTGATAAATATCATCTTGGGTATCCTCTGACATATATGGGCTCTAGGTCTCTATAGCCACAAATAAAAATGCACTAGGTAATAATTATCTTGTGGGGGTGAATGTTAAAACAAATGCTTTGTCCCTGTCACATAAAAATTTGTAATTCTTATCTGTGTAAATGTCTTAGGAGTCTGATATAATGCAATATTCTTTAGGTCAGGGGGTATATTGTTTTGCATTTTGTATTCGAAGAATCCAGCCCAATGCTCATATATAATAGACCCATAAGGATATGGAAAGGGACTGAATCTGTTATTAATTGATATAGGGAACAGGATGAGCAAGTAATCTGTCAAAGTAGATTAACACCTCGGAAACTTAGAATGTTAGAAAATTGCCTACATCACTGAGAATTAAACTGTTTTGCCTAAGGTCACATATCCAGTAGGTGTCACTCCCAACTTGATACCAGATCTTCCTAAATCAGGGGTCAATTCTCTTTCCACTGTATGATCATGCATTTCTAATGTTCATCTTTCATTTTAAAGAGGACTAATGACATCATGGGTTGATGTTTTGAGTTGCTAAAGAATTGATTTTAAGTAAAGCAGAGTTGCACAAAGTGTCAGGCTTATTTTGTCTTCCAGAGTCATCAAAGTCCAGTGACAAGACAAAAGTCAGAATGACTGACAATGGTCCAGGATACCTTAGATGACTGGCAACTTCTGATATCTGACCAAGTTCTAAATGCTCCCCAGTGCCTCCTTTAGCTGCCTTCTTGGTTATCAGAAAAAAATCTGTTCATTCATTCCTTCAGCTGAGGAAAGTTTTCACATGCCTCCTGTAGACACCACCCCTATAATCACCCATGTGTTTGAGGCCTGTTGGTTACCCTCAACTTGGTTTAGCACATCTTTCAAGATGGTTTGACCATAATTTGGCTGCTACAGCTTCTTGGAGTCACAGGTGAAAGTTGAGTGAAAGGTAGAAACCAAATGTGGATATGTAGTCCATAAAAGGGTTCAGTGAGCCCTCACACCAGGGGTTCTAGACCTTCCTGAACCTCATATACCTCCCTGTAGAGGCTCATAATAAATTTCACTTGAAATATTGGATTAAATAATTATTATATTTGTTTTTGTTTAGAGGAGTGATGGGCAAACTTTTTAAAGAGGGGGCCAAAGGAAAGGAAATGCTCATCTGTCAATCTGTTTCTAAAGCAACTCTTTCATTGTATTGTATCCATCCTACTCATTGTATTTGTCAGGTTAGGAATAATGTCGCACAGCCAGATAGAATATTTCAGGGGGCGGTATCTGGCCCATGGGCCATAGTTTGCCCATCACTGGTTTAGAGCATTGAGTGACTTGATGAAACTCAATATATCTCTCTCTACTTTCTATGTGCTATGAATTAGCCAGAGATACCTGAATGTTGTCAGATTTAGAATATCTCAGGAAAAATGTTTCCATGGCTGCTCATTTTTCCCTTCAAGGGAGGATCCAACTCATTAGTGGAAGAAAAGACTGGGTACTTGGTTGGGTTTTGATTATTTTCCCCATAAAAGTGTTAGTAATGCATCAAGATGAAAACTTATTTAGAGTTAGAAGGGAATTTAAAGCACTGATTGTAATGCTTTAGTTTTGTTTTATATATATATCAAAAGCTAGAGAGATGAGGTGATTTATTTAATGTAACACAGGGAGTGAGTAGCATCACTGGTATTCTTACCCAGATTCTCAGTCTCTGAATTCCTGTGCTTTTTCATTACTTCCCATTGTTCTTTTCACAGTAGTTCTATCATTTCCCTAGAAACAAACAATGAGGACATTATTGACAGGAAGTTCCTGGGCCCCCCAAAAAGGCCATGATTGTAAATTATGAAGCAAAATTGAGGTCAAATTAAATGAGTATTGTTGTGGGGCCAGAATTTGTGGTTGGTCTGTTATCTGCCTCACCTCCCATCCTCATAACTTCCTGTTTGCAAAAAAGTATGGGGCTGTGAAGTTGTTGCCCAGAGATTTGAATAAATTCCAGGAAAGAAGTGCAATGAATGAGTTGCAGAAAAGAAAGCTACCATTTTCTAAAAGGTCACTCTTGATTGAAGCATAATAGTCAAAAATATTTCTGATTTTGAGTGGGGAGAACTTCTTTGAGAACCATAAAGCCTATGGTGCTCTTGGATTGTAGTGTCTATTCCCTCAGCTATAGGAAAAAAATATACTCCCCTTGATGGAAACTTACATGCACAGATCTTACCACATTCAATGTTTTTGCAGCAGCCAGTCCTGCTCCCAATATCTGAAATAAGAAATCATTCAGAAACACTTCAGGAAAATTCATCCCTTCCCTAAATCCTATGGCCTTTGCTACTACCATCTGAGCCCTGGCATGGATACAAACAAAATACTGTGAGATGTTAAAAAAGTTTTAGGCAACCTGAGAAATCAGATCCAAAGTCTTCAGTATGTTCATTGTTGTCCTCCTTCCTTCATCCCCCTTTTAATGATTAAAAACATCCAATTAAAGCCTGGTGATACCATTTTCAAAACAGAATGCTAGAGATATTTTTCCTCCAATCTCCTATTTCTTTTCCCTTTTGATCCCTAAGGTTTCTCAAGATAAACCATGAAAGACTTCGCCTCTGTGAGTTAAAATGTACTCACAATGAAGATGAGTACTTTTATGAAAAGTACGTGTTTGACTTTGTGTTCTTAGATGACTAAAATGACTGGATCAAAATGTGTAGATCATTTGATCATGGAAAATCCATTCCTTTACTACTACTCTTCTAGTAGTAAAATAACAACCACCACCACTACTATTATTATAGATGGCTAGCATATACATAGAACTTTAAGTATGCAAACTACTTTACATAAATTTTCTCTGCTGATTCTCACAAATATGAAGTAGATGCTATTATCCCCATTTTATAAATGAGGAAACTGAGGCTAAATAATATTAAATGACTTGCTCAGGGACACAGGGCTAGTAAAAGTGCCCATCCTAGTGTCTGATTTTCCTCACTCTAAATCCAGCTTAGATGCCTTTACCTTTACCTACAGATTCTCTGTTTTCCTTTCCTTTTGAGAGAGTTATTCCTTATAACAAAAAAATCAGATCAGTAAAACTAACCAACACATAAAAAATTCCGCCACTATATGTTATGCTCCATACCCCTAGACCCCCATCTCTGAAGCAGATTAATAAGTAGAAAAAATAAATGAATGAACCAATTATGATGGGCCATACTTTAGAGCACATTTCATTCACTTCTTTCATTTTTTTTAGATGTAGAAATCAAGGCCCTGAGATTTTGGGTGCTTGAGGAAAGTGGTATTTATTGATAGAATGGCTTTTAACAGTCTAATTCAGTGATGACAAACATTTTAGCAATGGAGTGCTCGACCACACCCCCCCACACACCAAATGCATGTCGTGCCTGTCCCCCCAGAGACCGATTATTGTACCCCTCACTCCTTCCTCCCCCACTTACCTTTCTTATCCCAGATAGATGAGGGAGGAAGCCCTCCCATTGGATTTCTAGGCAGAGGGGTAGGTGCAGTGAGAAATGCCCTCAGGAACATTGTTAGGAGGAAGGAAATAGCTTTGCCCCAAGTCTCTCTGGCTTACTAGTAATGAACTATGGTGAGTGACTGTAGGCATGTCCACAGAGATGCCTCTGCATGCCCTTTTAGTATGCATGCCATAGGTTTGATATCACTGATCTAGTTCAACTTCCTTGTTTTATGTTAGAAAAATGAGAATCAAATAGATTAAGAGATACCCCCCCCATTTTCCCCTACCCCATGCACAGTTAGGAAGTGGTAAAAAACCAGGACATGAAGTCCTTGTCTGTTGATTCCAAATAGAAGATATTTTTTTAAATCATCCCATGTATCTTTCCACATATAAGTGTACCCCCTGGAAAAAATATTAGCTCTAGTTCACCCTAAAGATTCTATTGATATATTCAATTGTTTCTAACAAAATTCTAATATTTATCAACTTGGAAGGAGTTTAAATTATGTTTAACCATCGTACTATACTGGTTTGTAAGGCAAAAGAAAATAAAGTAAGCTACGATCTTAAAAAAATGATAGAATGACCTAATAGGTTAAAGAAAGATTAATACAAGAACAGATGCTGTGTCAGCAACTCAGACTTTGATGGTCTGGGGTTTCACCAACATCCACTGTGTTCAGGGGAGGTTATTTAAGGAAGTATCATGGAAGGGTCAGCCAGGTCCTCAGCTTCTCAGACAAAGCCAAATTTCATGTTTCCCTTTCTCAAATTAAAATGGGAGGGCAATTGAGACAAAGTATTAGCTTTGGCAAGGAGCAGGCTGGCAAGGCCATCCCATTTCATTGTTGAGACAATGGGGGCATTTTGCTCATTTACTTATTGGCACACTTAAAAGACACCATGGCCATTCAGTCCCATAGCATGTTATTAATGGCTCTGGAAAAGGAATGGAGTTAGGGACTATCTCTCCCCGAAGTCATTAAAATGCCAAGGTAGGCAATCTACAAGTCCCCCCTCTGTAATTAAGTTGGTGATCTTATCGGGCTTAGTAATGTGTCTCTCATTTAGACCACTTTCCTCTTAATGAAGCAATGATGAGGGCTCAATTCTAGCTTAAGAAATCTTAAGGTGCAAGGTGAATCTGAGTTTTTGAACACTGAATTATTCTCTTATTTTCCCAAGATAATTATGATAACGATGATGAATATAGAATTTATTAAGGGCAGAGGATGCATATAGAAATGTAACGCAGTCTCTCTTTTGAAAAGGAATATATTTTAATATGAGAGACAACATATGTAGAAAAGTGTCAGCTGTAAGGAAAGACTTCATTGTCCTTAGGGTTGAACAGAAAAGCAGATGGTGATAGAATCTCTTTAATGTCACTTCCAATGATAAAATCAAAGCAGTTCTGATTCCAAACCATTTGATAGTGTCAAAGACTGTGATGACATGAATTTTCTATTCTGAGTCTTCAGTAGTTCCAGAAGGAACATCTGTGAAGGTTGTTAAGTCACAAATGCACAGGGTTTGCTACCAAGAATAGCCAATAGTGCTGGGCTGGAAATTATGGTATTCCCAAGGCTCTTGAGTTCATGGTCCTTAACTATAGCTATCAGAGTCTCAGAAGAGATGGTAGTCAATACTGTAGCAATGGTTTGATTTGTCTGGAACTTGCTTCCTCTCGCTCTTTCATCTTTAGCTTCAGCTAGGCTATCTTGCCTACTTTGCGAGTGTCAGTCGGTGGGAATGGATGGCCTTTTCTCCCCAAAAGCCACCCCATACATGATCATTATGAGGGCTGAGATGGATGTAGGATCAGTGGTCTGGAATTTATCAGCACTTTTTGCTGGTGATGATGAAGAACCTGGGGCACACCTCCACAAAGATTTCTTCCCTTAATTGTGGCTTCCTGAGCTAGGCTGGTGGCACATCTAGTGATTTGGAGGACATTGATATTGTAGACCAACAATTCAAATGGGGCACAAGAGTAACTTAAAATACTAAGGCAAATCTTTAAAGAGAGTAAAATTTATTTTGTTGAAGGGGAAAAGATAAGACATGGGTTTGCAGGAGTTGGACTCAAACCAAGTCCAAGGCAATGAGGGGAAGCCTTGATATGTATAGTTGTGTCAAGACAAAGAACAAACAGGTAGAACAATGTTACAGTTTGCTTAGGGACAAGACAGTTTGCCTAGCATCAGAGTGTATTTCTTATCGGAGTTTCTTGATCTGGATATGGTTCCTGCAGAATCTGATCAACCTTAGGGACCATTCAGGCTGGTTGGTTTGTGCTGCTTCATGGTTTTGACAGTAACAGAGTGACAACAGCAAAGTTCACCTTCAGTGTGGGTTCAAAGAACTGTTGTTATGTCAAGCTCACACACATCTTGATTGAGTGAGATATGCTTAGGTATTAAGTCTCAGCCTGTCACTACTAAGTGAGCCTAGAAAACATGACAACTCAGAAAAATGAGAAGAATTAGCAAGGGATTAATTTGGGGTTCCTGACACTTTTCTTCTGTTAATAATTCTGGAATGTCGATCTACATCAGTTTCTACATTTATAAAAATAAAGGACTTGTACTGAATTACTTCTGAGATCCTTTTTGCATGGTCTCTGAACATATGTACCTATGATTGTCAAATGTTGGAACAGACCACATATTCTGAATTCCACAAAACCTGGGTTGTGAGCAGATCAGGAAGAAAACAAGAAGAATTATACAATCTTGCCAGTGGAATGGACCTCAGAAATCACCTTGTCCAAATGTTTCATTTTGTTCAGATGACGAAACCAAGGTCTACATTTCTTTCTTTCTTTTTTTATTTTTTTATAACTCTTATTTTCCATCTTGGAGTCAGTACTGTGTATTGGCTCTAATGCAGAAGAGTGGTAAAGGTAGGCAATGGGGGTCAAGTGACTTACCCAGGGTTACACAACTGGGAAGTGTCTGAGGCCAGATTTGAACCTGGGACCTCCCATCTCTAGGCCTGGCTCTCAATCTACTGAGCTACCCAGCTGTCCCCAAAGTCTACATTTCTGATGATGGTGATAAGAAGGAGAAGGATGGGACTCTAGGCAAAGAAAGGCTTCAATTCAAATCCTACTTCTATCTCCATGCTATCTCTGCAACCCTAAGTAAGTCATATAACCTCTTCATGCCCCAGAGAATTCTTTAAGAATAGAGATTATAGGGGGCAGCTAGGTGGCTCAATGGGTTGAGAGCTAGACCCAGAGATGGGAGGTCCCAGTTTCAAATCTGGCCTCAGATTCTTATAAGCTATGTGACTCAGGGCAAGTGTCTTAATCCCTATTGCCTAGCCTTTACCACTCTTCTGCTTTAGAAACATTACATAGTACTGATTCTAAAGCAGAAGGTAACAGTGGAATTGCACATCAGTGCAAGAAAAAACATGAATCATGTAACCATGGGAAATATTCTAAATTAATTAAATTAAATTAAATTAATATTTTTTTTCAATTCAAAAAATAAAACAGAAGGTAAGGGTTTTTTTTTTAAAAGAATGTACTTTATAAGATTTGTTGAAATGTTGAACTGTATCACTATGAGGAATTTCTGAAACTAGAAATTCCCTACACTAACGGAAATAGAGATCTGGTTATCCCTCTTTCCTAACCCCAAGAAAGGAGCTAATATGCAAATGCAGCTTTTAGATTTGAAAATGCTTGATATATATATATATGTATATATATATGTATATATGTATATGTTATGCATCATATGTAAAGTTTGGAATGGATTGTTGAATTGGAGAGCTTCCCAAGGACTTTGCTAAATGGTATGAATGATGAGAGCCCAGCTGTTTCTCACCACAAAGTTATAAGACATACCTCTAGCTCAAGCGGAATGGCTTCAATCCAACTCTGACTTCTTTTCCTTGGTTTCAATGTACCAGTAGGGCCCTTTAAGTAGAAGTTGCAAAGAGGCCAACTTCGACTTGATTTCTAAAACTACTTTCTAACCATGAGAGCTAATAAAATATGTAATCAGATGCTTTGTTAGTCAGCTGTTTCATGGATAGGGCACTAAATTAAAAACAAAGAACTAGGTTCCAATTTGACTTTAGTTACTTAATAGCTCTGATCATAAGAAAATTCCAATAATAACCAAGTCCAACATACTAAAAACAATACTACCTAGGAGCTGTAGGCCTTCAATTTCCTCATCAGTAAAATGAAGGGTTGGGTTGGATTTTATTGCTTATATGGTCTGTGTCATCAATAAATCTGTGATTTCTAAGAATATCTCATTTGAAACATTCAAGTAAAAACTAGATGACCATGGTTACATGATTCATGCTCTTTCCCTCTCCTCCAACCCCTGCACCTCCACCCCATAACTGATGTGCAATTCCAGTTACCTTCTGCTTTAGAATCAGTACTATGTATTTTAAAGATAAATGCTCTTTGTGAAAGTTGATTCATTGTTTCATTTTCTCTTCTTTTTTAATTTTGTAGTAGGATACATGAAACTTGACTCTCCTTGAGAAGCCCAGACCCTGACTTACTCTCCATTGATACTTACTTTAATAAGATCACTTGAACTTACTGGTTTTTGTTGGAATTCCAGACTATCAAAGCCTGAGTTGCTGATATAGTGTCTGTTCCTGTATTAATCTTTCTTTAAATTCTTAGGTCATTCCATCACGTTTTCGGTTGAAGTTTTTTTTTTTT
Source organism: Gracilinanus agilis (assembly GCF_016433145.1). Classification (NCBI taxonomy): domain Eukaryota; kingdom Metazoa; phylum Chordata; class Mammalia; order Didelphimorphia; family Didelphidae; genus Gracilinanus; species Gracilinanus agilis. The sequence goes on along the minus strand of NC_058131.1, from coordinate 20,332,967 downwards.
CTTTTCTTTTCCTAAACCATATAGTACAATTGTTTAATCTAATTTTAAACTTCTTTTGACTTTGTTGGACTTGGAGTCTGGAAGATCAGTGATTTTGCATCCTGCCTCAATGACTTATTGGCTCTGTGACCTTAGTCTAGTCTTTTAACCTGTCTCATCTTCAATTTCCTAATCTGCAAAATGGGGAGAGTGATATTTATTTCTTAAATCTATTGAGAAGCCAATGTGATAACATGAAAAGTACTCTGCCAACCTTAAAGCACCATATAAGTGCTAGTGGTTATTGGGATTTTTATTGACTGCTAAAATCTTGGTTTGACTAGTCTCTCACTCTTCTTGAGCTGAGGTGCTCTGCTTCGGTTAGCAAAGATGGTAGCTAAATAATCAGGATGCTTTCAGGTTAAAGAAGCAATACCTATAGGGCCAGAATACATACTGTAATGCAAGACTGCTAGCAAAAGCCTTTTGCTTCTGCAATTTCAAACTGTCACAGCCTGGCAGTTGGAGGTTTTAGAATCTTCAGAAAGTCAGTTGGAGCCTGAGGCTATAGATAGGGCTGAAGTTCCAACTGAGGGGCTTTTGCCTTCTGGCTTTCACTTTGCCTGGGAGCTTTTGCTTTTTGGGCTTTGGCTTAGCCTGTTGGCTTTGGCTTTTCAGCTTGGCTTTTGGGCTTTTTGGCTTTGGCATTGGCCTGTATTTACTTTGTCTTGGGGAAATTTGAACCTATCTGATTTCTCTGGACCCCTCCCTGATCTCTCCATTACATCCCTGCTATTTCCCTTGAATTTCCCTTTGGGCCCTGGGAGGAAGGGTGGGCTTGGTGATTGGACATTGTGGGTTTAGTTTCTGCAGGCAAGTAGGCATCCTAAAACAAATTACCCCTAATTTTAGTGATTCGATAAATACTTTACTTCAAAGGCAATCAAACCTTCTTCACTGGGAGAGCTGGACTCTCTCAGTCTAACCCTCTCCTGTGACCCATCCCCCAACACTAGCCCTTCTCCCTAGCAGCAGTTAGAAAACCTAAAACCTCTTTCCCTCTGATTAACCTGACATTAATAAATCCCCTTTGTTACCTACACAAAGCCTCTGGTGAATCATTGTATCAAAAATTAAGGCAAGGGCTGAAGAGGGAAGGAATTATTTCTTATTTTTCTTGAGGGAACCAAAGGTGTATCTTGGCAGGAAGTATCTACCCAAGACTTCCTGCAGCCATCAGTTTCACTGGAAGGGAGGAGCCCTTTTGTCTCCTCCCTCAAAGGACTTTAGAAAATTAACAAGAGAAACCCCTAGCCTTGATATAAACATTTCTGACTGGCCCAAATTCCTCTGGTACCTTAGAGGTATCTTCCCTGCCTGAAGGGTTCAGCCTATCTCCCACAGTATACTCTGTCTCTAGCCTCAGTGAATAAGCCTGTTTAAGTCACCCTCATGTATACTTCCTGTCATTCCCCTACCTTCCTATATACCACCTCATCCTTCCCTACATTCAGCCATCTCCTTCATTCACCTTCCAAATCACCTCATCAGCTTTATCCCTCCTTTAACCAAGATTACCCACTTCTTTCTAACAATATCTGGCCAATTTGACCTCACCAGCCAGTAATTTCATACCCAGAATGGAAATAACACAATGGCTCTAGATTTCAGTAGTAATAGAATATGAGAAATGTTCTAGAATCATCTGATTATTCCCTGAGGGCTAGAATAATTCTTAGATTTTCATTAATCTTACTCATTCATTTGACAAATGAGAAAACAGAGACCAAGGAAAATGCTGTGGGTTCAAACTTGCACGCTGGCCTGGGTAGAGAGATAAACTTGAGGTCCTTTCCCATTCAGAGGCTGGAAGCAGTTATTTCCTTGTTCTTCACCAAGAGGGTGAAAAGGGTTCAGGTTCTACATTGGAGTCATTTGCATGTCTAGTCATTCCAATTCAGTAGCTGAGTAAATTTATTCTCCTTAACATGAATACTAAAGGCAGTCAGTAAAGAAACATTGCACTGGTATCTGCACTGAGTTGGTGCCAAGGCCTTTCCATTATGTATTTTCACAAGGTCTAGAAGGAGGCTTGCCCAATCCCCAAGTAGTCTAGGCCCTAGACAGAACACAATTACTCATGATTTCAGGGAGGTCCCCACTGTACAGTCACCCTTTATACAAGTATATACAAAATATGAACCAAAGCAAAGTAGGTATATTTGTTTTCTAAAGAGCATAGACAAGGAATAAGTACAACCCAGACATTGGAGGCAGGATGGGCAAAAATATAGGAATAGAAACTAAAATATAATTTTTGAGATGTGGTATGAAGATAGAAGACTTAAGTTCAAATCTCACCTCTGACACTTACTATTTGTCTTTGGTTTTTATTGTTTATTTTATATGTTTTATATATAATGTATTATATATTTATATATAAAACATTTATTTTTATTTGATTTATTGGGAGGGCAAGCTATTTCACTGGAGTAGAGAACTTCTAATAAGGGGATGTTCTCTTTCAATACAGGTCTTCTGGCATCTGCTTTGCAGGACAGGGTCTTTGAAGTTGTCTTAGACACTGAAGGAAAAAAGGAAACAAACATTTATTAAACATCCACTCTCTATCAGTCCCTGTGCTAAGTCCTTTTCATATTGTTTCCCCATTTTACAGTGGAGTAAACTGAGGTTAAGTGACTTGCCCATGATCAGCCAGCTGGTGTGTGTCATTTGTCATTGGCAGAATGTGAACTGCAGTTTTGCTTACTCTGAGTCTATCTCCCTTCACTACATCATGGCAGCTCATTTTAGTGATATCATTACACAATTGTTTTATCAAGCTAAATTTGTATCTCTTTATCTTTAAAATAGGGACAATAATAATGCATGTAGTACCTATGTGACACAATTGTTGTGAGATTGATATAATATAATTAATGTTAACTTATCTGCTAGTTTAAAGAGCTAAATAAATGATATTTTTGTGAGTATTTGTAAGGAAAGATCTTCTCTACGTTGTATGTCTTAAAATGAGTATTGTTTGAGTGGACCTGATACTTTTTTCTTTTTAGAGAAAAAGAAAACTTTTACAGACCATCATAAGACTGTATTCTACTCTGAGCCCATTTTACTGACTGATTACTAGGAAACAAGAGAGGGGAATAAGTCTGAGTAAGGTCAGAGATGTTAAAAGTCTCCAACAATCCCTTAAGTAAGATGATGTTTTTAAAGAGGAAAATATCAAAACACGTCTAATGGAGTAATTTGGCAATTAATATTAGAAAGTGTGAAATGTTGTGACATTGAAAAATTGGGGGTTAGAACATGAAATAAAGTAGCCAATGGTGTAAGTAGTTAAAACAAACAACCCCCCAAGAGCTTTTAAAAAAGACAGAACTATGTCTCTAATTCTATTGTTTATTTAACCACTCATTTCATTATTATCTCAAACATTTTGTAAAGTATTTATAAGAGCAATAAAAATCACTTTATTTGAATTGTCAAGTCCATATATCTGTAGGGAAATAAAATTCAGCATAGTTGATAGAGAGCTCAACTAGGAATAACAAAGTCTTGAGTTTAAATCCTCACTAAGACATTTAGTAGCTGTATGACTTTTGGAGAGCCACCTAACTTCCCTTGGCCTCAGCTTCCTCATACTTAAAATAGGAAAATAATAGCATTTATCTCATAGGACTGCTGTGAGGATAAAATATAACAAATGTATAATACTTTGCAATCTTAATGTGTCATAATAATATTAACAACTAGCACTTGCATAGTGCTTTAAGTATTTGCAAAGTTCTTTACAAATATTGCCATTGTTGCCTTCTCACAACAACCCTATAATCCCCATTTTACGTATGATAATACTGAGACTAAGGGAGATTAAGGGATTTCCCCAGTGTCACATAGTTAATAAGTATCTGAGACTTGATTTGAACTTGGATCAGACTTCAGATCTATCCACTACTCAACAAGGTGTCATTAATGTTATTATTGTTGTTAATAATTATTTGAGTAAAAAGATATAAATATAGCTTATCAAGTGCAATCTTTCCTATAACAGGCTAAATCTCTTCTAGATCTAATATGTCTTCTGTTGCCTTTTACCCACTTTTTTCCCTATAATCTGCTTGTCTCTTCTATTTTTGAGATTTCTATCTTCTAGTAAGGCTTGTCCTTGCTTAAGACATCAGAAGTAAAGAATCTGTGGAAGATGCCCCAAGGAAATCCTTACTCTAAAAATCATCTAGTCCTCATAAGCATCCTTGAGCTTCTTTGGTATTCTGGAAAATAACAAACATGGTTAATAACAAAAAATTTGGTCTGCCCAAGTCTCTCAGAAGACCCTCAGGAACTGCCTCTGTCTCTGGATGTGCTCTAAGATCTCAAGCACAGGCATATTTTTGTTATAATGAATTGACCTGCTAACTGTGACTGGTCCTGTGACCACTTCTTTATCCAGATTCTTTATCCAGATTAAATGTCTTTCTTCTTCATTCCCTGCATATCTCCAGTCAAGCCAACGTGTTTTGTTTCATGTAAAATTCAGAGACTCACAAAAAAGACTTGTTGGTTGCATTTATGTTGAATGTTAATCCTCCAAAAACATACTTATTATTCATAGTACTGGCCCATTTAATTCTTCAGGGAAGTGATTTTCAGATCCAGAAACAGACCACTTTAAATTCATCATCCATTTCTCCTCATCATTTACTTTTGCCACTTAGAGGGCATGGGAAGGATAGGATCTGGGAACGATTGTAAGATTCTACGAATATCAAGGCTAACTGGATTTCTAAATGTCATGATATTCTTATTGATTGTGAAATATAGACATATATTATACCAATTTATATTCTGACAGGAGAAGGGTAGGAAGGGTGTTTCCTCACTATTCTAAGACCTTTCCAAGGGTACTGAAATCCTTAAAAATATTTCATAAAGAATACTTCTCTTCTAATGCCCAAGCCTGGAATGTACTAGTGTCTGCATCTCTATGTACGTATTTATGTGTGTGTGTATGAGAAAGAAAGAGCAAGATCAAGAGAGGAAGAGAGAGAGATATATAAAGAGGAGAGATAGAAAGACCTATGGAGGGAAAGTAATGAGGGGGCAAAGAGACTGGGAGAGATATACATACAAGTTCATAAAGTCAGAAAAAGACACACATAGAGAGATGTAGATGGAGAGACATATGTATATATAAAACACATTTGTGTAATTGACAACATATTCACAGACATACATACACTATATATATACACATATGTATACATACATGCATTTACAAAGACATATATAGATATATTAAAATGTTGGTGTTCCAGCTTGATAGTCTTGTTTTCTCAATAGGATTTTCAAGAATTCTAGGAATAACGATTTGAGTCATTATCTCTTTCCTGTCCTATTTTCTTTCCATGTGTGTATATACGTGCATATACATGCACGTATATACACACAGATCTAACTGTGTGTTCATTTATGTATATTTGTTCATTAACATATAAGCTACACATGTGTGCCAATTGCATATATGTTCATGTGCCACATGTGTACAATATGTATGTATATATAGATGTGTGTATGTTTGTGTGTGTTATGAACCTGTGATTTCATTTGTCCTGGTCTAATCCAGTATGAAAACCCCCTCTACTAATGAACTTTGACCCCTGCTCTTCATTTTACAGTTTTAAGAGTTGCCTGGGATTCTAAGAGGTTAAATGCCTTTAAGATAATGACATTATTTTTGCATCAAAAGTAAATAAATGACATAGAACATATCCTCAAGTTATCCTGACTAGAAGGCCAAGGCTGGGTATTAAAACCAGGAATTCAAACTACTTTGTGAGTTTGTTTTCTTTAAGAGACATAGAAATGAAGATAATGTTTTCATATTCATATTACTTTAATATAAACGAGGATAACTTCAATGTAAATATATTATTTATAGGTTTTTTCTACTTATAAGATATATGTGTATATATATTGAACTATCCATATTTTTGACAAAATAACTAGATTATATAGAAATTATTTTTGAAGTTATATTTGAAGAAAATATAGACTACTGAGTTATTAACTACCAAAACACATCTAGCAAGTCAAACTACCATAAATTACATTTTTTTTTCTCTTAATGGATTCTCTCTCTGTCTCTGTCTCTCTCTTTTTCTCTCTGTCTCTGCCTCTTTCTCTCTCTTTGTTTCTATCTCTGTCTCTGTCTCTGCCTCCCTGTCTTTGTCTCTGTCTCTATCTCTGTTTCTGTCTGTCTCTGTCTCTGTCTCTCTGTCTCTCTCTCTCTCTGTCTCTCTCTGTCTCTCTGTCTCTCTGTCTCTCTGTCTCTCTGTCTCTCTCTCTCTCTCTCTCTCTCTCTCTCTCTCTCTCTCTCTCTCTGTCTCTGTGTCTGTCTATCTCTGTCTCTCTTTGTCCTCTCTCCTCAGGAAACTCCAGGACTTGTAACTTTTAATGCCAATGTAAATGTTCAAGTTCTTGATATCTTTATGTTTATAACATTTTCTAAAATACAAATTGTATGTCAGCTGCAAGACTAGATCTCAGGTGTTCCTTACTTTGTGTCTGACACTCTTATTAATTATTTTCATATTAGTTCTTTATAATTAGGACAATGACAAAGAATGTTCAAATTACCAAAAAAATGTATTTATTTCACACACCAGCAAGGTTATGAAGAGTACATTATGTGAAACGTCATGCAAGATGAATCAAAAGTGGATATCAAGGTTCTTGAGAGAAATAACAACAATTTCAGTTTTGTAGATGATACAACTCTGATGCAAGAATGTGAAGAATTAAGAAATTCCTTGATGATGGTGAAAGTATAAAAGCTAGTTTGAATCTTAACTTAAAAAATACTAAGATCTTGGCAACTGGTACTATTACTTCATGGTAAATACAGAGAGAGAAAAAAATTAAAGCAGTGTCAGATATTGTATTCACAGTCTCAAAAGATCACTGCAAATGGTACTGCAGCCTTGAAATTAAAAGTTGTCTGTTCCTTGGAAGGAAAATTATGACAAATCTGTATAGCATATTAAAAATAGAAACATCATACTTTCTAACAAATAGCTATATAGTCAAAACTATATTTGATTTTCTATTAATAATATATGGCTATGAAATTTGAACTATAAAGCTGACCACCCTAGAATTGATACTTTTGAATTGTAGCTCTGGAGAAGATATTTGAATATCCCTTGGACAATAAGGAGATCAAATCAGTCAATGCTTCAAAAAAAGTAATGCTCTTTATGGGAGAGTTTAACATTAAACATCTAGCTTACATATTTTGGTCAAATAATGAGAAGATAGGAGGACTCATTGATAATGATTCCATTGTTAGGAAAGATTGAAGGTAGAAAGAAAAGTGGATGAGATAGGATGAAATGGATAGTGTGATTGAAGCAAACAACATGAGCTCAGGAGATAGTGGAGGAGAGAAGGGTCTGGCATTCTATAGTCCATGGAGTCATGAAGAATCAGAACCAACATAATGACAAAGAATCATCATCTTGGTGACTATGTGAAATATTTCATCACACACATATTCAGTACCTCCTGGCATATCATTGGGGAGGAGGTGGCAGAAATATTTTTTTCCAAAAATATATCTTCTGTTCTGAAGATTGTGGGTTTTAATGACTACTTCCCAACCCGAGACTCTTTCTCCATACAACTGGATATTTCTTTAGTTTCTAAAACAATAAATTATTTTCCCCTATTTATCCAATGCTGTCTTCCTTGTATTATGGTCATGTTTCTCTTTCTCTCCTATTACAGTTGCCTTTTAACCTTCCTAAACCAATATAAAATGCCACTATTTCCTGCCAACTCCCCTTCTACCTCTGAATTCTGGTGGATTTCCTTCAAGAACATGTTGGAAATAAATTTATAGGTATTCACAGAAATACTTACTTCCCGTTGATAGGATTCTAACAAGTCAGGCAGCATTTAGAATATGAAGCAGTCAATAAAATGAGCAGCTGGTCATCATAGGTCACCACTGGATTTCCAAAGGACACACCTAGCTTCTCAAAAAGTCTAATTATGTCTTTAATACTTAAGGTTTTTGTTTTGTTTTGTGTTTGTCGGTCAATGCAAGTTTGAAGTATGAAAGAAGGTGACTCGTCATGGGAAGAATTTGTATTCTCTAATTAAACTTATGAATCAGTAGGCATGGATTCCCCATATTTAAAACAAGTAGAAAATGTACACAATGATCTGTGCTTTAGTTAATTGTTTTGGGTTTTTTTTGATATTATGGATCCTCTTTGAATTGACTGGGTAGCCTGAGCACCACTCACTCAAAGCTATGAATAATTTCTCATTTTTTACATCATAATTCTGCTTTCTCATACACATCTATATTCAATAACAGCATATTTTTTATTTATTTAGAATATTTTTCCATGGTTACATGATTCATTTTTCCAACTTCTCTTCCCTCCCCACTCCCGGAGTTGATAAGCAGTTCCACTGGGTTATACATGTATCATTGTTCAAAACCTATTTCCATGTTATTCATATTTGCAGTAGAGTGATCCTTTAACATAAAAACCCCAACATATCCCCATTGAACCACATGATCGATTATATGTTTTTCTTTTGTGTCTCTGCTCCTACAGTTCTTTCTCTGTATGTGGATAGCATTTTTTCTCATAAATTCTTGTGGATTGTCCTGGGTCACTGCATTGCTGTTAGTAAAAAAGTCTATTACATTTGATTGTGCCAAAATTTATCAGTTTCTGGTACAATGTTCTCTTGATTCTTCTCATTGTGTTCTGCATCAATTCCTGCAGGTTATTCCAGTTCATATACAAATTCTCCAGTTCATTATTCTTTTCAGAAAAAATAGTATTCTATCACCATCACATACCACAGTTTGTTCAGCCATTCCCCAATTGATAGACACCCCCTCATTTTCCAAATTTTTTGCCACCACAAAAAGCGTGACTATGAATATGTTTGTACTAGTATTTTTCCTTATTATCTCTTTGGGGTGCAAATCCAGAAATGGTATGACTAGATCAAAGGGCAGACAGTTATTTATAGCTGTATGTACATAATTCCAAATTGCCCTCCAGAATTGTTGGGCCAATTCACCTCCAAAAGCACTGTATTAGTGTCCCAATCTAGCCACACACGCCTGCAACATTTATCACTTTCCTTTGTTGCCATATTGGTCTATCTGCTAGGTGTGAGAATAACAGCATATATTTTAAAGAATGGGAATATGGAGATGAGGATAGACGCCTGTCCTTAGTGTAAGGACCTCTGGGGCTTGAATTTTGCCTCTGACACAATCTAAGAGTTTGGCAATGGACGAGTTATTTAATGTTCCCATAGACAATGTCTAAGGTTATAAATTACAGAGAAGTGATTTATTTTAATCTTTACAAGGATATGCTAGGGGAAAAGTCCACCATAAATGTAAAGTGGGTTTGGCAACAATTTTTTTCCTTATTGTTTGACATATAAAAAGCTTAGCCCCAGGATGGATGACAAGAATGGAATTAGCATGATAATTGTAGCATGCTAGGAAGTTTCCAGCCACCTTACCTCTTGTCATTCTGTGAAGAATGCTGTTTATGCTGATTCTGTAGGAATAGCTGAACCCTATTTGTAGCTTGCATGTTTAATAAATTCTTTTTATTTTTTTTTAATTTGGTAAAGTAATTATTGAAGATTATAGTTTTATTGTCTGCAAGGTTTTCTTGAATTGCTAATCCTTGAATATGCTTGAGACTTTATCTGTAATAAAGAGATTTTGATACTAGGACATCCCTATGGTGATTCAATTCAATTGTGCAAATAACAAATAAATAGTGACTAGAGATAACAAAATGGGGTGGGTACAATCTCTGTAGCAAAGATCTTTCATTCTGCTTGCCAGGAGGCATCTATGCACTAATAAATAAAAGCAAATATATATATGCAAAATAATTGGGTGGGGAAATACTAAAATCTACCCTTAAATAGTATAGTTACTTGGGAAAACTCAAAGCTTAGATCAGAAATTGTTCTTTCTCCTGTGAAGTTAACAATCTAGTAGGGGCTGTTACCTAGATCTAGATATGATGTTATGAACTAAAAATGCCACGTGTATTTGCTCTATGAAATTTAAAAGTGAAAATCACCAAGTAGGCAAGTCAAATGGAGGAAGAAGTACAAGTGTTGGCCAATAGAGCATACATAGCCTAGGAAGAGCTTAGAACTTAGTACAGTGCCTGACAAGGAGTTAACACTTCATAAATACTTAATTACTGCCTGTATTAAATTCCTCCAACAGAAAGAGAACTTACTGCCAAATTGAGGAAGGAGGGAAATCAATAAGGCACTCTAGGAATAAGGAAAAGAGTGAAAAAAAAAGATTTTAAAACATGAAGAAGTATGGAATGTATACATGGAAATAGATAGTAATCCAATTTGGGATTGATAGAAAATAAAGAACCAAAGAAGACCTTTAAGCAGATGAATGATTAGCCAAGATTAATGCATTCATGAAAGATACTTGACATGAGGTTGAAGGTCAGTTCCAAAGAGGACAGGGATGATGGAAATGAGAAGACCTTTTAGACTTTGTCAAAAGGTCAGACATTCCCTGAAGAGGATATTTCCAGAGTGAATCTAGAGGGGAACACTGTTGCAAAGGAAATAAATAGGCAATAGGGAGCCACTTAAAAATGATTTCCCTAATTCAGGGGTCGGCAATGTATGGCTCTCAAGCCATATCTGGCTCGTTTGAGGGCCAGATATGGCTCTTTCTGTAGGAGCCACAAAGTCCACTTTTTTTTTCAGGCGCTGTTACAGGAGCAGCACTGTGAGCACTGTACGGCTCTCATGAAATTACATTTTTTAAAATGTGATATTTTTAGCTCTCACGGCCAAAAAGGTTGCCGACCCCTGCCCTAATTCATTAAGTATTTATATATATGACACTATAGCAGGCACTGAGACTATCAATATACCATTTTCTGTTCTTAAGAATGTTATACTCTATAAATATATTCCTTATAACATAATATAGTTTGTAGTAGCTAAATAAGGCCTATGTGTATATATAATGAATATAGATATGTAAATATATGTATTTATATGTATATACATAGTATATGTGTTATATATGTATATGTATGTAATTATATATGAATGTATAATGGGAAATAAACCCAAAATATATTACAAAGTAATAGAAGATGATTTCCAAAGAAAGACTCAGCACCTTAGATGATAAAATAGTCTTCTGGCAAAAGGTCATAGGTGAATTGATCTTTCAAATATGCTAAATATTCTACAAACTAGATATGAGGAGGGAGGGAATTCCAAGCATGGAGTACAACTATACCAAAGCTTTGAGACAGTAGGACCTGTTTTTTTACAAGAACTCTACATGCATATATTCAAGGTATATGCCAACGGAAATATAAAGAATAAAGGAAGAAAACTACATAAAATAAACACTTTAATTATGCTCTATATCTTTGCCATTTTCCCAAGCAATGTAAATTCTCACAGCAGTTTACCCAATCATGCTCATTCTCACTGAGAAAAGCATTAGTATGAGTCATGACATTTTTTTGTGCCAAACATTAATTCCATCATCAGTCTTGCTCCAGAGACCTCACTTGCTGGCTGAGTCAGGGCAGTGCTTATCTTTGATTCATTAATGCTATTGGGTTACTAATAATGGCCCCCAAAGTACAAGAATAATGATGCTGGTGCCTCTGATGAGCCTAAGAAAAGCTGTAATATGTCTAGGTATGTTTGTATAAGAAATAATTATTAAATAATGGGTTCACTAGTATGTGTGATTTTCAACTTTTGTGAAGGGGCTTAGAACATGTTGATTAACCCTGTAAAATGAAGTCTTATAACGTGAAACAAATCTTGAAAAGGAGGAAAAAGTTAAACTAGTGAACAGTTTGTAAAGCCAAACATTTATTGAGTGCAACTATGTCCTAGGAATTGGGCTAGACTGTGAAGATAGAAAGAAAAGCAAAAGAAAGACTCCTAGTCTTGAAGAGGCTTTCTGTCTAAACTTTAGACTCTAAAGGAAGACCAAAGAAAAACAATTATATGCGAACTATTCATAACATAGAGAGCAAGGATCAGAAGGATATTGCTAGCCTTATAGGGAAACAAAGGGCTATAAAAGAATGCACATCTTTTGATCCAGCAATACCACTATTAGTTCTTTTTCCCAAAGAGATAAAAAAAATGGAAAGGACCTGTTGTAAAAAACATATTTATAACTGTGCTTCTTGTGGTAGCAAACAATTGGAAACAAAAGGTATGTCCCTCAATTGGGAAATAGCTGAACAAATTGTGGTATAGGACTGTGATGGAATACTATTGGACTATAAGGGATTATGAACAGGATGATTTCAGAAAGAACTAGAAAGGCCTATGTTAACCGATGCAAAGTGAAGGAAACAGAACCAGGAAAACACATTCAATGCTCCAGGCAATTCTCTCTGATGATGTTGCAGACAAGATGCTGAACTATATTTATAGTTGCAGTTTCCTCTTTCCTGTGCTGTATCTACCAATGGAGGCATGTATCTATTCCATTTCCTTGTATTTGATATGTTATTCTTAAGGTGTCATGTTTTTTCTCCTGAAGGAATTTGTAATTTCCTTGCTAGTTTTTGCATTCTTTATATCTAAAGAAATGTCTAGCACAGAGCATGTACTTCATAAATTTTTTTGATAAATGGATTAAAAAAATACACGCCTTTCCCTATTAGTTGTCTTTTTCTAGAATGAAAAATGACTCCATGATTTCTACTTCATTTTGTTTTTAATACCCAACGTGATGCAAATAATTATCCAAATAGTAGCTGCCCTCATAAGAGTTAAATCTCTTAATAACTAAGAGGCTCCTTTTCTGATATTTTATCTTTATCTCTCCACTTCCAAATCCACATATGAAGGGTCTTTCCAATGCTAAATATTTGTAATGATTGGAACAATTATTTAACACCTGGAAATTATTCTTACCCTCCCCTATCTTGTTAAGTCTCTCTTCTCTGGAACCTTCCTTTTTCCATTCATATTCATTCATTTTACTCCTGGGTACCTCAAATCAATAAAATTAGTTGCTAATGTGAAACAATGCCTCAAAACTCCATCAGGCTGCGATAATTTCTGACTACAGGGTCTGACTTTTTTTTTTCTTTCACATTTTATTCCTGAGTTGTTTTTATTTTTGGTTGTTGAAGCCTCTAGGCTCTTTGATAAAAAGGCAAGCGTGGGCAACAATTCGCTCTAAACTTAGATGGCTCAGAAGAGTATTATAAGCCTTAGAAAAGTAATTCCAGACCCAGATTGAACCTGGATTTCCCTCAATTCATGATTTAAGAGGGTTTATCATTTGTAAAACTCCCACCTGTGTCTCCTATTGATTTCTTTCTTATCTGAGCTATCTAATCAAATCTATCCATCTTAGTCTCTTAGACCCATTGGCTCTTATCCATTGTGCTCTGTCCCTTCTTATTACTCTGTCTCTTTGAATGTGCCCCTGCCATTGCTTTTCTTCACTTTCCAGCACTACTCCATAGCTTTACCTATTTTCCTATGTTATAAAATAAAATGAAAGCCACTTCTAGAGATTAAGTATTTACCTTCCCCACAGATGACTGTCATCAAAATCAAGTGAAAAATAAAATTCTAGAACCTCAGAGCTCAAGGGGCCCTTGGGAACAACTTCAACCAAACTTTTATTTCATTCCATTTTACTTAATTTTCAGAAGAGGATAAGTGAAAGGAGGTTCAAAGAATTTAAGAGACTTCCCCAGAATTGCACACAGAGTGGGCAGAAAAACTGAAGACTGGAACTCAGCTCTGCTTCTCCTGGGTTCTTTCCATTCTAACATATGATTCTCTGATACTTCCCCTTAAAATATTTGTTTGGAAAACAGCACTCCTTTTCCTTCCTTCCTTCCTTCCTTCCTTCCTTCCTCCCTTCCTTCCTCCCTTCCTTCCTCCCTTCCCTATGGGTAGAGTGCTATAGCAAAAGATTATGTATATACCACTATGTTAAAGTATATTGAAAATCATTTTTATATTTACACAATATACACAAATATATACATTATATAGAGAGAGGTATGAAGGAGGAGGACTATATTACATATGAAGAGACCAAGACAGAGAGAGCTGAAATGACTTATCCAACACACATAGCTAAGCAAGTATCAGTGGCAAGATTTTCACTTTTTTTTCAGATTCCATAGCCAATCTTCTATCCCCTGTACAATGAGCTAAGAGTAGAGATTTTTTTTTTCATTTTATCATTATCTCCCCATGTCTAATATAAAGATATAGGCATCTGTCTGCCTAGATGTCTATCTGTCTATCTATCTATCTATAAATATCTATTTAGTTCATCTATCACCTCTATCTCTAAATCATCTTTATCTCTTCATCCATTATCTCTATCTATTCTCTCTCTGACTATATCTCTTTATATGTTGTCCCTTATACTCAATGAGAACCAAAATGACATCACTGAAGATGTATTTTGAGTCTTTTATGAATTAGACTTAAGTGAGGCAGATAAGAAAACTGAGGCTGGAAGGTTCAGTGACTTGCCCAGTGTCATGTAGCTAGTTAGTATCTGTGGAAAGATATCAGAACTTCTCAACTCCCAAATCAAAAACATGCCAACTAGTTGCTAATAAAGGGAGATAATGTATGTCAATGATTATAATTGTATAAATAGTTGCCATTGTGAGTCAAATGCTTCATAATCCATTAATTACCTAGAAATGGAAAGCATTAGTTTTCCTTTCTGCCTTCACTTTCTCACTCCAGTTTACCTGTGGACCCAACACAGGTAACAGGAATAGAGAGTCAAAGGACATAGAGCTAGTATCTGTCTTAGTGATAGTCCATGATAATTGCTTCATTTCATTGATAGAGAAACTGAGGCTCTAAAATCCAGAATTACATTTTTAGCAATAGAAATATTTACAATTATTTCACTATATTTTCTTCTTTAAACTCCCCTGTGACCAAGAATTTGAAGACAGCATCACGGAATCTAAAACTTGGGAGGGACCTCAGAAATGTCCAAACCCAACATGTATTCATAAAAAGATTCCTCTCTTAAACACAATTCCTCAGGGTATGGTCTGTAATCTTTGGTAAAGAAATAGAGCAGAGCTAATTGGTCCATTTGGGGATCAAGTTGATGACCTTGGCCTCATTAGCACCACGTTCAAACCAACCAATTCTTTGTAATATTGTAAAAATTTAAAGACAAGATGTGTTCAGTATTAAGAGAAGATTTTGTGTTTGATAACTCATGTATGATTTCTGGGTAGAATTCCATCAATATGTTTTAAAATCCATTATTCACCTTCATCTTCCATTTAGCTCCTGGATACAATTAAAAACAGGGACTATAAATGTCTATTCCCTTATATGCAGGCCTAGAATCACTGAATCAGAGAACTTCAAATAAGAAAGGAAATTAGCAACAAACCAGTCCAACAAATATCCCAAAATAAATTTCCACCAGAACATACCCAAAACATGCCAATCAACATTTGTTTGAAGTCCCCTAGTGTTGGAAAACATACTATTCATCAAAGCTTCTTATTCCATTTATTGGAATATACAGTTGTTCAGAATTTTTCTCCCTAATAAATCTAATTTGGCCTCTTTGTAACTTCTCTCCACAGCCCAGGTGATGTTCTTTGGGATCAAGCAGGCAAAACTTAATTCCTTTTCCACATTTAAGGTCTTCAAATTCTTAAAGAAACTTGGGGGAGAGAGTATCGTAACTAGACTCTCCAAACTGAACTTTCTCTTGGTAAAAAGTCCCCAATCCTTTCAAACAATACTCATATGCTATGGCTATAAATTCCTTCATCATTCTGATGATTGTAGTTTCAAGGAACCAGAGTGAAACCCTGATCTTCAAAGAGCTCTCCCATTGACTTACCATGATCATCCTGCCTGCCTTGAAATATGTGGAACAGAAGAAAAACAACTGCTTGAACACATGGGTTGATGGGGATATGATTTAGGATGCAGACTTTAAACGATCACCCCAGTGCAACTATCAATAATATGGAAATAGGTCTTGATCAATGACACATGTAAAACCCAGTGGAAATATGAGTAGACTACAGGGGGTTGGGTGGGAGGAAGGGAGAGAAAGAACATGAATCATATAACCATGGAAAAATTTCTAAATACAAATAAAATAAAAATAGAAATATTTGGCATGATATTGTTATTCATTTGTTTCAGAAGTGTTGAACTTTTTATGACTCCATTTGGAGTTCTTTTATATGAAGATACTAAAGTAACTTGCCATTTCCTTCTCCAACTCATTTTACTTATAAGAAAACTAATTCAAACAGGGTTAAATGACTTCCCCAGGATCACACAAGTAGTATCAGAAGTCTTATTTGCAGGTCTTCCTGACCTCAGGTCTGGGGTTCTATTTTCTGTGTTACCTATCTGTTCTGTGCCAACTAGCTGCCCTGGGGGGGGACTATAAATCTGTAAGATACTTTAAAATTCATACATACTGTCCCCTAATTTTTGAGATGAGCAACCTGAATCCTGAATAATTGAATTGCCCAAGATTAGATCACTACTTAGCCAAGATATTTTATTTAGACACTATTAAAATACACATACAATCTTTTATGAAAAGGAAAAAGGAACTTTACTGCTCTTACAAACACATTAATAACATTTAACCCCTTTATAGGAAATCATTTGTTAGATTAGGTATCAAGTATTGGATAAAATGGCCCAAATGAGATGGAGCATAGATAAATAGATTTTGGTGTGAAGTAGCAGGAATAGAAAACATCCTGGTAATATTCAGGGCATTGAATGCTACTTCCATAGAGGAGATTCTAGTGGCTCAGTGAGGTATGAGGTCATGGATTGCATGGTATTATTGCTTTGGGGATATACATTGGAATCAAGAAATGACAAGTAGACTATTTTTAAATGATCAAAGACAAAGTTTACCCAGTTGATCGTTTTTTAAATCACACAGGCTCAGCATGTTAGAGAGTCATTCTTTTGATTTCTATGATATTGGAGATCTTAATTGTGAATTCCACATTTCATCTTCTAAAACCCATCACAAGAGAATTGTTGAAGGACTGAGAAATCACTGATCACTTGAGTTCACCAAAATGCCATGTATTGTAATGCCCAGACTGTTTCCTTGCTAAGCAGAAAGAACTTTGATTTTGGTGTCAGGACACTCATTACTTCAGATTTTCGGAGAAATGTTAAGTTCCTCTAATGTCCAAATAGTTAATCTTTTTGTCAAATTGTGTTAATTATAATTTTGTAAAAAAACTCACAGGGCATCTGGGTGGTTCAAATGACTGAGAGTCAGGCCTAGATATGAGAGGTCCTGGGTTCAAATTTGGCCTCAGATACTTCCCAGATATCTGAACCTGGGCAAGTCACCTAACTCCCGTTGCCTAATCCTTACCACACTTCTGCCTTGGAATTAGTGCTCAGTATTGATTCTAAGATCAAAGAAAAGGATTTTTTAATGATGACACTCATTACTCTTTTGTTGCCCCATTTAAACTTATATTCTATTGGTCCTGGTTAAATTTATACACAGAGAAATAATTGAAATATTTGAAAAGTAAAGACAGAAGAGTGAAACTAATAGCATCAGGTAAGTATGGGAAAGATATCACAGGCGAAATGTCCCTTGAGTTGAGCCCTTAAGGAAACTTGGATTCTTAAAAGCAGAGTTGAGGAGAAAGTTTATTCTTTCCACGAAAATACTATGCTAAGGTAAAATAGCCAATCAGCTAAAATTTATTAAATGTCTATTATATGCCAAGCAGTGTGTTAAGCACTACAGATATAGAAAAAGGCAAAAGACAGTCTCTGTTTTTAAGAAGATCACAATATAATAGAAATTATCAAGAAGTGAATACTCATAAAAGAAATGATCATGAAAAGGGCGTAATTGGAGAATAAGTGAAAAAAAAAGGTTAAGGACATCAGTAAGAGATTTAAAGACCTCCCTGATAAGTTTTTATTTTATTCTACAGGCAATAAGGAATCATTTGAGCTCTTCATATCTACAAAACATTAATTTGGCAGTTTTGTGGAAGATGGATTATAGAAGGGAGAGAGTGAAAAGAGGGAAACTAATTAGGTGACTATTGCTATGGTCCAGAAGACAGGTAATGACTCTGGATTTTGTTAGTGTCTAAGTGAGGGGAAAGAAAAGGATGGCTCTGAAAAACATTGTGGATGAGGCTTTGCTGATGTGAAGGGAAAGCTGAGCAATATGGATGGCAACAGTGGGGCATGAAAGGAGTGGGCAGCTTTCAGAGATTTGCTGTACCACATAGCATTTACTCATCTGAGCCAGAGCACTTGCAAACATCAGGATTGGTTTGATGAAAATGATGGGAAGACTCAGAAGCTAGTAAATGAAAAATGAGAACTCCACAGGGTTTGCCAGAAGGGTGGTTCATCCAGCTCTAAGAAGGCAACATTTAACTCCATCAAAAGTAATGTATGAACAAAGCTTAGAGAGATACAGGATTCTTAGCTTAGTAAAAGGTAGATGAAATTTATTTTTATACTCATAGTAATAATCCAAAGGACTACTTTGATGCTCTGGAAGCCATTTATGGACCCAATACCTATGGTGTATCTCAACTACTCAGCATTGATAGAGCAACACTTATGAATGATACAGATCTGTTCCTTTAGAGGTGGACTGAATACTTCCAGAAGATTCTCAATAAACCATCAATCAATGCTGAAGCCATTGACCATATACCTCAGGTTAAAGTCAATGCCTCTCTAGCTGAACTTCCAACTGAAAAAAAGAGGTTTTGAATGTCATTAGACTTCTCTCATGTGGCAAAACACCAGCTTCTGATTCCATTCCCACAGAGATTTACAAGGTAGGGGTTCACTGCTCATACAAAAGTTGGCCAAAATCTTCTGATTTATATGGCAAGAAGTGGTTATGCCCCAGGAAATCAAAGATGTTTCCATTGTCCTCTATTAAGGAAAAGAAAATAGATCGTCTTGTGACAATCTCATAGAGCTCTCTCTTAGTCACTGGGGATGATATTCTTGCCAAAATCCTTCTTTCCTTCTTTGTAGACTGAACCTTCACCTAGAAGATGGTCACCTACCCAACAGCTAGTGTAAATTCAAGAATGGATGAGGAATGATAGAGTTAGGGTTTGCTGCCTGCAACTCTAGGAGAGGAGCAAAGGTCTGTATTACATTCTTTGATCTGAGTAAGGCCTTTGTTGGTTGTGAGAGCTTATGGAAGATTATGGCAAAATTTGGTTGCCTGGATAAGTTCATGAGTAATTTATATCACCTCGATGATAGCATGCTTCCACAGGCTCTGGGTAATGACTGATGCCCCATGGCTTCCCAGTTACCAATGGAATAAAGCAAGCCTATGTGCTTGCTCTCATTCTTTTTAGCATGGT
The DNA here is from genome assembly GCF_016433145.1 of Gracilinanus agilis. Classification (NCBI taxonomy): domain Eukaryota; kingdom Metazoa; phylum Chordata; class Mammalia; order Didelphimorphia; family Didelphidae; genus Gracilinanus; species Gracilinanus agilis. Next base: position 20,313,489 of record NC_058131.1, on the reverse strand, counting down.
GCTTTTGGAAATGGTATAAGAGATTGAATGAAGATGAAAATGTGATAAAGGTCAGCTACTGCACTGATGGTAAATTATTTAACTTGATAAAGCAACAAGTCAAGACTAAAGTGGAGGGACAATTGGTACATGCCTTTCTTTTTGCAAATGATAGCAGCCTCTGAGCCTGAGATATGACACAGAATGGAATGATCCACTGCTACTTCTGCCAATTTTTGCCTGACAATGAAGCCCAAAAAACAGGTTCTCCACCAGTCAGTACTGCTTATTCAATGTTGTGAAGATGTGCTTGTGCATTCATCCCACATCATTTTTTAAACCCTTACCTTCTGTCTTGGAGTCAATACTGTGTATTGGCTCTAAGGCAGAAGAGTGATAGGGTAGGCAATGGGGGTCAAATGACTTGCCCAGGGTCACCCAGATGGGAAGTGTCTGATGTCAGATTTAAACCTAGGACCTCCTGTCTCTAGGCCTGGCTCTCAATCCACCGATCTACCCAGGTGCCCCCCATCCCACATCATCTAGATCCTCTTCCAGTAGGATCAACAATGAACCAAGCAGACTGTAGGCTCAGTGGTGGAAGATCCATGTCTTAGCTAAAATTTGAATCTGCCCGAAGCCTATTACAGGAAGGAATTGATAGGTGACATGGATTCCCGGTCAGAAGATTCTATTATGTTGTTCTAGGAACAAAATCATAATATGTCAAAGGCAAAAATAACCTTAGAAATCATTCATCTCACCTATTGGAGGGCTTTCCTTGCTTCTTTATTCCTTCTTTCCTTGCTTCTTTCACTCACTCCTTGACTTTCTTTTTCCTTTTACCCTTCATGTCTCCCTCATTTCTTTCTTTACTTCCCTTCATCTTTCTATCTTCAATGCCTAACAGTTTCTTACTCCCAGTATTGACTTAACAATAATTCAGTACGTTGAATTCAGCAAATTGGATTTGGTGAATAACATCCAAACTCTAGAAAGGTACCAACATTAATTTTACTGGAATATTTAAATCTTATTGAAGAAAGAGTCTCTAGCCAGTATGCCAGTTATTGTCTGTCTTTTGTTTGTTTGTTTTCAAGGAAGATTAATGAAACATCCAATGGGGCAATGTCTTGATTTACTAATGAATTGGATATAAGTGAGGCAGGATTGCAGAAAGTTAGTTTCCCTCTTCCAGAGTTATCACAGTTCAGAGGCAAAATAAAAGTCAGGATGACTCATGATGGCCAAAGATGCAGTGGATGGTCTTACCTTCTTCAGGAAGAAAGGAAGGAAGGGAAGAATGGAGGGAGAGAGGTAATGAAAGAAGAAGGAAATGAAGGAGTAAGGTTGGGAGAGAGTGAAAGAGAAGGAAGAAGGAAGGAAAAGTAGAAAGAGAGGAAGTAAGAAAGGAAGGGAAAAAGGGAGGGAAGGCAGATAGTTGGTAGAGAGGGAAGTGGGAAAAGGATGAAAGAAGGCAGGAAGATGGGAAAAAGGAGAAAAACAGAGAGGAACTGAGAGAAGTAGTAGAAAGAAAGAAGTCCCTTCACAGTTATAAAATTCTACTTCTGTAAGAGAATATTCATATTTGTCTTTAAATCACCAAGCCCAACACAATGCCTGACATGATAGGTTTTGGCATCAGAAAGTTCTGGGAAAGATCATAAATGTTATCTATTGCAGCCCTATTATCTTTCTAATTAGCATTAGAGTTCCACTGAGGTTCCATTATTTGCCCCATGTGACAAAACATAGTAAAAATGTACAAAAGAACAAGATTTTGATTTGAGTCTTTTGGTCTTCCCATCGTCTATCTGATATATAGCTGCCTTCATAGGTTGGGGTGGTGAAGGCATCAAACATAACTTTTAAAACTGAACTGGATTAATCCTACAGCCAAGTAAATAAATAACTAATAAATACCAAATAATGTCAAGAGGGATGCATTTTTAATAATGAAGGGGATCCAAATGTCCTTGTATAGCTCCTGGATGTTAATCTGCATAGAAAGGAGCTAGGGGTTATACAAAGTGAATATGAGGAAGATGAGCATCTCAGTAAAGGGGGAAGGCACAGAGTTGAGAGGCAGAATGGCATATCTATAACTGAGTGAAAGCCAATTTGTATTAAGCTATGAGTACATAGTAGGTACCTACAATATTTATAAATTAGTCAGAAATAATGGGGAAAGGAGAAGATTTTAAGTCACACTGAGGATTTTATATTTTGATATTTTTCCTTGAGGTAATTGGAAGGCAACATGTAGTAGAGCTGACCACATTTCTGAAGCCTAGTATGAAAACAAAAATCATGGTGGGTGTTACATAAATAAATGCAGTGCATACTATGTGTGGGGCTATATCTGTGTTCATTTTAATAAAAATGAGATAACTTGCCAATTATATATCTTACAAGCCAGAAATGAAGTACCTGACTGATTACCATCATTGTTTGCTTTTCATTTTTGAAAGGACCACTGACATCACTGGGTGATATCTTGATTTGAACATTATTAAGGAGGTGACATCATAGATTCTATATAGAAATCTTGTTTTGTGAGATTACCTGATATCTGATTGTTTATCTGCAATCAAAACTTTCAACTTGTTCAATTCTCAGTCCTATTTTACTTAAGATCCTATTATGTTCAAGACTTAGGATTTTGCACAATAGAGATAGAATTAAATGTGTCTGGCTTGAACATGAGCTAAAAAGGGAGACAGCTTGCATTAGTAATAAGAATAATGGGTACATAATCAAAAACTGGAATTATATATTTGAGCTCTAACCTTTGCTGTGACCTAAGACCAATCACCTAATTTTTTAGGTTTTGTTTCCACATGGAGAGTATATCAAAATCTTTTATATTTGGTATGGAAAGTATGGAGTGCTATGGCTTACAAAATACAAGTTAATGGGTTCAGGCTTGGTAGAATGGCCAGAATCAATGAATTAGAATATATATATATATACATATATATGCATATATGTATATATATATATATATATATATATATATAATCATTCCAGGAATCATTGATTAGAGGATCATAGATTTAAGATCTTGAAAATTTAGAATATTGGGCCAGAAATAAGAAGATAGGATTTATAAGGGATTAATGTATTATTTTATACTGGTTTGGGGAAAATCAATTTTACTAGTAAAAGATGAGAAAGTGTGACTAGGTGACTTTGGTGAACTACAATCTCAATGTGAGTCAATAGTTATTTGGTAAAATATTATAATGATGATGATGATGATGATAAATAGCATTTTAACAATATAAAAGTTTGTAAGGTGATTTGCACTGCATTGAGAGGCAAACAACTCCATAAAAGAGTTTATAGTCTTTTCTTCTCTGGTCCAGCCAAGTTGATAAAATCTTATTTAGCAACTACAATGTGCTACAGGAATAATAGAAGGGCACCATCAAGGAGCTTATAAACTAATAAGGAAGACAACATGCAAACAATCATGTCCTATCAAAATATCATTGTGATTATTTGGTGATAAACTAAGATAGAAAGCACTCATGTATTTTATTCAGTTTCATGCATCAAATTGTAGCTAATGCATTCATAAATGGGGAGGTGGTGCCCAAGTTAGGTTGATTATTGAATGAATCAATCAACAAGCATTAATTATTTGGTAATTTCTATGTACTATTCACTTCATCATAGCAAGTATAAGGAATGAAATAATCATTAGAGCATAGAGCTTCCATTATAATGGGAGAGATTATAAGATCCTCTATGAATATATGAAGAACAAATGGAAGGAGAATGAATGCAAATAAAGACAAAGTAGTTAAAATAAGGACTAGTGAGGAATGGGGTACTTAAGCAGATTATGTCATTTGTGGTTGAATTTAAGGAACTGAAGAGTTTAATCTTAGGGGAAAAATTAAAGAAGGCATAGTGGCTGTCTCAAGTATTTGAAGACATTTTTGTGTAAATAGGTATTAAATTATTTGCTTGTTCCCAAGGGTAGAACTGAAAGAAATGGGTGGGAAATCGCAGGAGGGCAGATTGTGGATCCTTATAAAGAGGATATTGCAAATGTAATAGGTTTTCCCCTAACTTAATTCAAGAAAAAAAAATGACTGGCTACTTGTTGCAAATCTTGTAAAAGTTATTTTGTGCTGATACAAGTTCAACTATGCTGCCCCTGAGAGCCCATCGAGCTCTGAAATTCTAAAGCATTCAACTAATAGAAAGCATTATTCTGCATCTTTCACTCTCTTTTCTTACTAAAATTTACACAGCAGCATGTTTCAACAAGACAAACAATAATACTGAGCTAATTGCACATTGATCGTCTTTTAATAATTTTTTTTTTCTGTCAAATTTTCTATCCCCTTAATTTTTCATCTGTGAACTCTACATTTGTACATGCTGCCCTCTAGTCCCTTTATTTGGAATGAAATCCTTCCTAAGTTATTTAACCCTTGCTGGTTTATCTTTCCATCTCTAAACAATAAGGGGGATGTATATATTAAAAATTTTAAATTGTGTTCCATGAACATTTAAAATTATATTTTAATAATAATTTTAAATGCATAATCAGCCATGTAGCTTATTTGATGCACTTAAAGATGTGATTCTGAGAAGTCCCTAAGTTTCACCACACTGCTAAAGGGATCCAAGACACATATGAAGTTAAGAACTTATGAAATAAATAAACTCTTCTTGCAATAAATATATGTTGATACTATTATCATACTAGTCTTGGGGGTCCCAGAGCTGTATTTTGGATATTGAGGATATTGTCCAGTCACACTGATATTTTGCCTACTCAGCTTTTACTCAATCATCTGACACCATTAATCTAGTCCAATGGTTTCTTCATCATCAAAACTAATTTATATCTTCTTCATCATCATCAAAACTAATTTATATCTTCTTCATTATTCTATAAATCACTGGCCCTGTACTATAAGAGTTCACAATCAATAGTAATTTTGCAAGACAAAAAACAGTATTCAACTGATCATTCTTATTGCATTGACATTTTTCTTCATATCTCAACTGCTAGTGTTGGCCTCAAATGAAGGCACAACCATTTATCTTACACGTTCTGACATTTTTGGCATACATAGACACAATCTTTACCAAATAAAAAAAAAGCAGTCCTTGCCTTTTGACCTCAAGACAATGGACCAATTTAATCAATTTGTTAAAAAAATACATAAAACCTTTTGTGCTCACTTGTCATATCAACACAGTATCTAAGGAACTAGCTAAGGTTTTTTTTGTGTGTTTCTTTTATTTTAGTATCACAGAATGTTAGATGTAAAATAGACCCTGGAGAGCTCCTATTTATAGGATGACAAGGTGATATACATAGAGATGGAGGGTGTCTTGCAAGTCATCTAGTCAGCTCCTTAATTTTACAGATGAAAAAATACGAAGGCTCATAATGATTAAATAATTTGTCTATTTAGTATGGTCACTTCTTTGTTTTGGTTGTCAGTTTCCTCGTTGGTTGGACAAATGAATTGACATGATCAGTTTCACAACTATTGACAGAAAGTTATAATACTTGATAATGGCTGATGTTTACATACTAATTTTAAGTTTGTGAAGCACTTTTTATGCCTTTACTTATGTGATGTTCATGTCAGTTCTATGCTAAAGATACTAGTTATTTCCTAGTTTATATGCTCACTATTTAATTTACTTGTACATTTACTGATTTATTATTGTTTTCTCATTTTATTTTAGTTCATGAATTTGTTCATTCATTTATTTTCATTTCTGTATTCATTCATTTATTATATTTGTTTTATTGCTGTTGATACATTTACCTACTCATTTATTAATTTGCTTATTTATTCATTTATTGGCATTCATTTATCTATTTATGCATTCATTTATCTCTTAACATTTATTATCTATCTGTTATTCTACCATTCTATTTGTCTATCAATTTGTTTGCTTACTATTTGTTTATTTTGGCCAAGTTATAATTTCCCCAAAGTAGAGATCTTTGGACTAGGAAATTTCAACTACCAATGCAGATCAGCAACCATTCTACATACAACAGTCTTTGTCAATTTTATGGTGTTACTGAGCCATTGATATTTCTGAGGTCCCTCTGCCAGTATGTAATGGAGGAAGAAGTAGATTTAAGTGGGTCGATCTTGTACCCTGCAACTTTGCTAAAGTTGTTAATTTTTTCAAATTGTCTTTTGGTTGATATTCTAGGGTTTAAGTATACCCTCATATCATCTGCAAAGAGTGATAGTTTAGAGGGTGATAGAATTCTATATCCCTATGAGTATATTTGTTTTTTCCCAATCTGAGCCAATTCCAATGGAAGTAAAGTTTAAGCATTGCCTATTACCACCTTTATCCTCTCCTCTCTTTATTGATTTTTCATGCCTCTTTATATTATACAATTTATACTAATCTATCTCTCCCTTCCCTTTTCTCTCATTGTAACCCTCTCTTTCTGCCCTTGATTGATTTTTACATGTTATTCATATGCATACATATCGTATCATGCATACATATCATTCCATATCACTTTACATATATATCATATAATCATATATCATCATATACATCATATCATCATAATCAGCTTATTTCACCACCCTCTTTCTGAGTAAATTCCTTCTATCTTCTCTACAAGTAAGATAATTTTTTGAGAATTATAGAAATCCTCTTTCTATGTAGACATATAAATGTTTTGACATTAATGAATCCCTTACATTTTCTTTCATATTTACCTTTTTGGGCTTCTTGTGTGTCTTGTGTTTAGCCTTCAAACTTTTGGTTTATTTCAGGCTTATTCCTCAGGAATGCTTGGAAATCTTCTATCTTATTTTTCTCTTGAATGAATATACTCAGTTTTGCTGGATAGGTGACTCTGGGTTGTACACCTACATCTTTTGCCTTCCTGATTATCATATTCTATACATTTCAATCCTTAATGTAGAAACCCCTAGGTTCTGTGTGATCCTGATTGTAGCTCCATAGTATTTGAAAGGTTTATTTCTGGCTGTTTGAATTATTTTTTTCCTTGGCTTGGTGGCTCTTTAATTTAGCTATTACATTCCTGAGAGTTCTCAACTGAAGATTTCTTGTTGGAGGCAATCTGTGAGTTCTTCCAATTTCAATTTTATTTTCTTGTTCAAGGATCTTAAGGCAGTTACCTTTCATAATTTCTTTTTTTTAAACCCTTACCTTCTGTCTTGGAGTCAATACTCTATATTGGCTCCAAGGCAGAAGAGTGGTAAGGGCTAGGAAATGGGGGTCAAGTGACTTGTCCAGGGTCACACAGCTAGGAAGTGTCTGAGGCCAGATTTGAACCTAGGACTTCCCATCTCTAGGCCTGGCTCTCAATCAACTGAGTCACCCAACTGGCCCCATAACTACTTGTAATATTATGTCCAAGGTTTTTTCTTCATCGTGGTTTTCAAGTAGTCCAATAATTCTCAGATTGTTTCTCCTAGATCTATTTTCTATAACAGTTTTTGTTTTTTTAATGTTTCATTCTGTTTTTTCATTCTTTTGATTCCTCTTTATTGGTTTCTCATGAAATCACTAGTTTCTAGATGGTCAATTCTGATTTTTAAGACTTGGTTTTCCTCTGTCAATTTTTGGTTCTCCTTTTTCAATTGGCCCATTTCTTCTTACATTACTTTCCTTTCTTCTTGCATCACTTTTCTTTCAACCACATATCCATTAATCATCAACATCTATATTTATCATCAACAATTATCCAATCAACCCTAACATTTGTCTACCAACTCAACCCCAAGAAAGGTAGCCAGAGAAGCTGTGACTCAGTTCACAGCTTCTCACATAGTTACTTAGTCTTAGGCACTGTAGGTGGGAACTGGTGCCCAGCTGACCTACAAATATTTGGGGATCTTGTGTTCACTACCTCAACCTTTGGTGTTCACTTAGGCTTCCCATCCTTATACCACTTGAGGACCTTGGGCCATCTCTCTATCAGGCCCAATCCAGAAGCACCTTACGCCCATAACAAAATACAGAAGAAAAACAACTGCTTGATCACATGGGTTGATGGGGATGTGATTGGGGATGCAGAATCTAAACAATCACCCTAGTGCAAATATTAATAATATGGAAATAGGTCTTGATCAATGACACATGTAAAACCCTGTGTAATTGTGTGATGGGTACAGGAGGGGTGTGGATGGAAGGGAGGGAAACAACATGAATCTTGTAACCATGGAAAATCTTCTAAATTAATTAATTAAATAATGTTTTCAAATAAAAAGGAAAGAAATTTCAAGGGGTGTGAGTTGGCTTGGACCACTATTTGCCCTGGTAGGCTCTCAGAATCTGATTGTTAGTTAAGGCTTAAGTTTGGAATTTGTGAGAGCAGAGTGGGGTGCAGGATATAGATGGTAAGTTCTGATTTGCTCTTGACTTGTCCTTCTCTCCTTGCTATAACCTCCTGCGAATTCTGCTCCTCTCGTATCTCAGTTCCCCAGATGATCTCTGCCTACCTTTTGGGTTTTTCTTTTCTTGAAGGTTGTTTCACTCTGTCTCTTTGTTGGTTCTTTCACTTCTGTATTCATTTCGTGATGATATTTTAGTCTTGGTTGGAGAGGATTTTCATGGTGAAACAGAGCTTCTGCTATAGTTACTCCTCCATCTTGGCTCCACTCCTGGAAGTCCAAGATATTATTAGTTTAATGCCATATAGGTAGTAACAATCTGAGCTGATGTTAGGCCATATCTTCCTTAATTCAGGGTTATTGTCCTATTCACTGTGCCACTGGGGCAGTAATATCAGTCTCTCAATTGCAAGGTGTGTGTTTTTTATCACAACTAACTTTCATTCAGTGACTTTGGGTTCCATATGTATTCAGCCAAATCTCATATTATCTGCAAATAATAATGAGTATGCACATGCAGAAAACATCAGAAAAACAAACCCTTCAGTATTATACTANTTTTTTTTTTTAATTTTGGGGGGTGGATATTTTGGTTTTATGCATGACATAGTAGATAGAGTCTTGCCCGGGAGTCAAAAAGTGGTTCAATCAGTGGACTGAGAGTCAGGCTTAGAGACAGGAGGTCCTAGGTTCAAATCCAGCCTCAGACACTTCCCAGCTGTGTGACCCTAGGCAAGTCACTTGACCCCCATTGGCCACCCTTACCACTCTTCCACCAAGGAGCCAATAACATAAGTTGAGGGTTAAAAAAAAAGACAAAAAGTGGTTCAAATCCTACTAAGATACTTTTAACTCTGTTATAAGGTTCAAACAAAATAATGTATGCAATGATTTTTACAAGTCATAAATGGTTATATAAATGTTAATTACTATTGTTTTTACTATTGATGGTATTTGGAAGAATCTGAAATCATAGGATGTGGGTTAGCTATACACCTCAGCTATAAATATAGTCTTTGTTCCTAATTTCTTAGTACAGCTACATCGATTATAATTGAAACAAATCAGGATATCATTTCCTTCCTCACTTCTGAACCCTGAGTTTAGAAAGCACCCAACTGATCATCTGGGTCACTCTCAGAAGGTAAGATGCCAACCAAGATCATATAGGCCCTTGAGCCTGAAAACTAGATACACATAGTCCTTAGCAAATAAGGAGACACTTCCAAAAGAAAATGATGTTTTTTTTTCAAACAAAACCATGAATTTATAAGCTTTCTAAATGTAGAGAGATGGGACAGTTATGATTATTGTGCAAAGTGATAGTCTCATAAATTTTAGGAAGTAATTCAGAAAGCCTTGCTGTTTTTTAAGAATCCCCCATCTATCCATTTGAGATTGTTTGTCAGGGAGCCCCTCCCTTCCAACACATTTTCACAGTGTTTAATCTCTTGTGAGGTGTGCCTGCGAATTTCAAATTTGGAGCTTTTAAGTTCCTTGGGGAGAAATGTCAGAAATGCAAGGAACTGAAAAGTGATGGCTTCTTAGCTACATAGAAACCATGATAAGTAAAATTTCAAGGTCCGCTTATTAGCAACACATTTGTCTCCTGTCTCTCTGGGACATGCATACATTGCATACATTGCCCAAACGTGGATGCAAAATAAATATAGATTATGCATATGAATTTATATACATTTTGGTGTTGGAACTTCTACATACATATATATTTTATTCATATACATAGATTTTCATATATGTGTATAACACACACGCAATGCACCATCCACGATCATGGGTCTAATCTGTTGCCAAAGCCTATGGAGTTTTGTAAAATCTCTTGTTTGTGTTCCTTTCTCTGATATGCTCTTCATCTCACATCTGGACTATTAGAATAGTCTATTAGTTGGTCTCCCTGTCTCGAGATGGCTCCTCCTCCCGTTCATTCTCCACTCAGCCGTAATGTTCCTAGAGCACAGCTCTGACTGTGTCACTTCTCTACCCAACAAATGGCAGCAATCCCCTCATTCTCCAACATCCAATATCACATCATCTATTTGGCATCGAAAACCTTTCATGACCTTCAGGCCTACCTAAATCTTGCCAGTCATTTTACAACTTGCATCCCTCCCACAATGACCCCATAGAGTTCAAAATCCAGTATTACTGGCCTCTTAATGACAGCAAAACCAAACCAATACTCTTTGTTCCTACTTCAGGCATATTCACTGGCTGCCTCCATGTCTTAAAAATTGTCTCGCACTTTCCTAGCTCCTCTGGCTTCCCTGGCTTCCATCAGGTCAAGCTAAATTCCCAACTTCTACAGGAAAGTTTTGCCATTATTTTATTAAAAAAAAGAAATTTACTTTCAATCTTAGAATTAATATTGTGTATTGGATCCAAGCCAGAAGGGTGGTTAGGGCCAGGCCATGGAGAATAAATGACTTACCCAAGGTCTGAGGCCAGAGTCATTCTCCTATAATTCTTATGTCTTCTTTCTGTCTATTGCCCACCAACTTAGCCTTCATATTGGTCTCTAGTAGTATTTTGTTTTCTCTATTAGACTTAGTTCTTTGAGAGGAGGGGATTTATCAGCTTTTCTTCATATCCTCAGTGTACTCAAAGTGTCAAGTATATAGAAGATGTTTAACGAATGATTATTTATTGATCAATAAACATGTATATATGCATGTATACATCTGTGCATGCATCTGTATGTACATAGTATGTTTGTACACATTATGTACACATGAAAGGTGTTCCAGAAGTTTTAATGTTGTTTTAAGCCATTAAAGTTTACTTAGGAAATATATATTATATAATTTAAACTATTAAAGTACACGCTTACACTCATGCACAAATATATATGTACATTCTAGATGTTACAAAAGCCTAAGAAGTTTTTAAGGTATAATAGGTTTTATGCACATATTTGCATATGTATATATAACATTTTGTCAATTAAGTTATATGTAATACACACTTATAGATGAATATTTACATTCATATATCATATAGACACACTCAAACAAGATTTTCACAAAAATCTCAGTGAAATTTTATCTGTTAAAGCACGTGTGTGTGTGTGTGTGTGCACTTCCTACAGTTAGCTTTACTTGCAGTTAAAGTTTTCAGCAGTCCAACAGTGACTCCTTTTTTTGATCTGAAAGAGATAAAGAAGATTTATGGCATTCTAGCCTACAATCTCCCAGTCAGGGGAAAAAATACCCTCTCCTTGCAATTTACATTAAGATAGCGGCGTATTAAATGGAAGGGTTTAGCATCAGTAAATGGCTTTCTAGTTCTAGGTATGTGACTAACTAGCTCCAGAAGCCTAAGTCAGTCACTTTTGAGCTCTGTGGTTTAGTTTGCTTCAATGTGAAATACAGGTGAGTTAGCCCACTAAAGCTAAGGAGCAGAGGATTACACTTGCTCAGAAACAGAGCATTGGATGCTTTTGCTTAATTGTATTAAAAATATCAGATGTCAGAATTCAGTCTTTATTGGGAAAGTAGAAACATGTTCTATATAAAGACAAAACTCACTAATAATACATATGAAAACAACAAGAAAAAGATGGAATTAAATGATCTTTCAGACTCTACATGTCCATAAAACCCCATGATGATTTTAACAGAAACTTATCAGAAGGCAATACTGCCAAATTCCTTCACAGTACTGTAAAAAGAGATGTTTGTTTTTGCCAGCCTGATTAT